>NC_086446.1:218507051-218807051 GCF_028390025.1 Pseudophryne corroboree
ATGGTTATTATTTAGAATCTGTTTTTTAATTGAGTGCTATTGTGCATGACTCATCAGCCACAATTACATGTATATTTTATTTTGCTTGGCTCATTAGCCTCAATAACATGATATGTCTGAGTTACCAGGCTGAAAAGTCAGGCTGATTAGACAGCAGGTGCATATTGTTTACTTGGCTCTATAAAAGGGTCTGTCACTGTGTTAGCCTAGGAGAGACTCATACCTTATCATACTGAATGCTGTTATCTTCTATTACCTGTATCCTGTTCTCTTCAATAAAACGTACTCTGGTTTGCATTCAGTGTGTGTACTGACCTCGCTGGTCACATCCGCTATGTGCCTACCAACTTGTAGGCATCAGCCAATAGAATCATGGATGGATCATTCTATTTGTAGAGAAGATTAATAACTCTTATTATTATTATTATTATTATTATTACTACTACTACCAGGCCCGGCGCTACCCGCTCAGCAAAGGGATGCAAAGCAGGTAGGCGCCAGGCTGGAGAGACACTCTCTCTGCTCTGCATCCCTGTGCTGAGCCTGGGCCCTCTGCTGCTGTGCCTGTCACACAGTTTGACAGGCAACAGCGTTGGCAGCTTGAAGCTTCCCCCTACCCCCCTGCAGTGTCCATCCGTGTCCTGGCCAGAATGGGGGCGGGCTACATGGTGACGAGGGGTGGAGCTACATGGGACCAGGCTGCAGGAGGAGGACAGAAACTGCTACAGATCCAGCCAGCCAGATGGTATGTTGAAGGAGAGTGAGTGAGAAAGTGTGTGTGTGTCTATCTACAGTGTGTGTATGTGAATGTGTATCTACAGTATGTGTGTGTATCTATGTGTATGTATGTGTGTACATGTGTACGTGTGTGTATGTGTGTGTGTATGTGTGTGTGTGTGTGTGTGTGTGTATCTTTCTATGTGTATGTATTTGTGGGAGGGGGAGCATAGTTTGTAAAATAAAATGGCACTTCTAAGGGCATTATATATATAACCGACGCAAGTACAGGGGCTATTATGCATATAACTGGCGCTACTACAGGGGCTATTATGCATATAACCGGCACTGCTATAGGGGCTATTATGCATATAACCGGCGCTACTACAGGGGCTAGTATGTATATAACTGGTGTTACTACAGGGACTATTATGCGTATAACCGGCGCTACTGCAGGGGCTATTATGCGTATTACCGGCACTACTACTGGGGCTATTATGTGTATAACCGGCACTATTACAGATGCTATTATGTATATAACGGGCACCACTACTGGGGACATTATGTGTATAACCAGCACTACTATGCACAGGGTAATGTGAATAAGATTGTGCTACTGTGTGGCGTAATTTGAAATGGGGGTACTATTGTGTGGCCACGCTCCTTCCTTGTGAGACCACATCCCTTTTTTGCAGCACGCTGTCACTTTGTAAAATATGGGAGGATGTAAATTTATAGTTTGCAGGGGAGCGCCGAACACCCTAGCACCGGCCCTGACTACTACTACTACTACATGTTTTAAGCATCATACAGCATAAAACGTATCATACATAGCTACAGACAAAATAACTACAATTCAAACATGTATAACTTATATTTCTACTGAAAGCTTACAGTCTACCATACTACAGTACATTTAATTGAATTTTGATAATTTCAGGGTTTCAAATCCACTTGTAAAATAAAACACAGGAACCTTGCTTGTATTTTGTTCAACAATGCTGCAGATGTGGTTAATCAAATCGACAGTGTCTAGGTCGACAATGTTTAGGTCGACCACTATAGGTCGACAGTCACTAGGTCGACATGGATGTAAGGTCGACAGGGTTTCTAGGTCGACATGTGCTAGGTCGACAGGTCTAAAGGTCGACATGATGATTTTTTTTTTTTGTGTGTCGTTTTCTTCGTAGAGTGACCGGGATCCCAAATTAGTGCACCGCGTCCCCTCGCATGGCTCGCTTCGCTCGCCATGCTTCGGGCATGGTGCCTTCGCTCCGCTGCCACTTCGCTCGGCACACTTTACCGTTCCAATCGTAGTTCACGTGGATCGTTAAGTATGAAAAAATTCAAAAAAAGAAAAAAATGTGAAAAACTCATGTCGACCTTTAGACCTGTCGACCTAGCACATGTCGACCTAGAAACCCTGTCGACCTTCCATCCATGTCGACCTAGTGACTGTCAACCTATAGTGGTCGACCTAAACATTGTCGACCTAGACACTGTTGATCTTCAGACCGGATCCCGCTGCAGATATGCATTATAATAGTTGTTGGCAGATGATCTGCTTTTTCCAAATACAGAAATAGGACTATGTATGTTCCAACCACTGCCAAGCCTTTCTAATTTGGCTACTCATTACAAATGGATACTGCCACCCGGCACTCAGGCCAAGCTGCAGGATGAGCATGGAGAAGTCGGTATCTGGCCAGCTTATGTGGAACTGCTAACATAATAATAATAATAATAATAATAATAATAATAATAATAATAATAGTTTTAAATGCAATTTATTTCAGTAAATACTTTCTCAAAGAAGAAAATTAACACTTTTCCATAATAACTTAGTTTTGTACCTTTGAGTGATTATCGAACGACTGCACGTATGTTGCATTCGCATGGTGCATGCGCATGTAAATTAATGACTGAAAATGTGATAGGATCCTAATCGCAACTCAGCCGCTGTTTGACTGACAGGAAGCCAGCATTTCTGGGCAGAAACCATCCGTTTTCTGTCTGTGTTTGTAAAAATGCAGGCATGCCCAAGCATTTTAGGGGAAAGCATCTGACCTCAGCGTTGACCACTTCCAGCCCATTTCAGTCGCAGATTAAAGGCAGCCTCAGACCTGCACAGAATTCATGAGATGGCATAGATCCTTTGATGTTCCAGGACTTGCGAATGCAGCTGCGACTGGTTAGTGATCTGCAAAGCATTTGCAAATTTGCATGGCTATCTATTCGCAAACAACTGTATTTTCTCAAAATAGCGATCAAACTTGAATTAGGTCCTTAGTTAATACAATTACTCTACAATACTCATGAACTCCTCAATATGCATTCATCATTACAGAAAAACAACTGGTACTACTATTTATCATTATTTTTTGCAACACATTTATTAGTATAAAACCATTATCCCTGCTTTTTCATGTTTTTTCTTATGTTTTTTCAGTTTGTTATGTAATTCCCCACTGTATATAACACTTATACTACTTGTTTAAACTGACGACTATAACCTATGTAGTGCCCCCCAAGGTGGCTGCCTTGACTGCTACTTTCATGGACAGGAAGAACAATTTGTGGAATTATTTATTCTATTGGAATTTTGTTAGTGACTTTTCATTTTTACCCTTGTACTGTATGTGTTACTTCCATTTATGCCTATCTCACACACTGTAATCTCTGTAGTACACAAAAGATGCCTGTCTAGTATGATCTGTCACAATCTGGGTAATTAGTCACCACTTCTTACCTTCCAAGTGTCTCCTGAGACTGGCCCAGCGCTCCAAGCCTGGATTCCACCTGCACTGTCTGCATGCAGCGCGCTGTACAACATTGCCTCAGTCTTACCTCCATGATCCCAGCAGCGCTGTCATTGCAACTACACAGTAAATCCCTCCTGTTATAATGAATGGTGTCTACTGCCCTCCACCGCCATTACTACAGATACTGTAAGTTCAAACAGACTTTCCCTCCAGTATCAAACATGGGCACAGCCATGTTTGGATTCATCACATGTCACTTTCCAGCCTATCCGCTGTGCTCTGGACTCTGCCTGATTGCTTAGCCAATACCTGCTTCCCAGTTGGTATAAATATATGCATCAAGGCTGCCTAATCATCAGTGTTTTGGTTGTCTATCCTAGTGATACATGTCTCTCCTGTCTGTGGATGTTCCAGCTTGTGCTCCACTTAAAGAGACCCCAGTTACCATCTTGCTGTGCTGCCTGACTCCAGCAGTGTTCCTACATTGCTTCCTATGTACTGCAGTGGTCTATCTCCGGCTTCCAGCTTTCAGCATTGTTCCAGAATCGCTTCCAGCGGTGTTCCAGTATCACTCCTAGCTCTCATTGCCTACCAACATCACTCTCCGTGATCCACAGTGACTTCATCACCGACTTCCAGCTTCCAGCATTGCTCCAGTCTCGCTTCCAGCGGTGTTCCTGTGACACTCCCAGCTCTCAGCGGTGTTCTGTATCACTCCCAGTATCGCTCTCCAGCGGTGTTCCTGCATCGATCCCTTCATCATCTGCCATACAACATCGAACCACAGCTCACCATTGGTACTCACCATCAGACTTTATCTACAGTGGTGAGTTCAATAAACCTACTGTCTGCACCAGTTCCATCTGGCAATTCTTCCAAGTTCCCTTCAACCTCTGTGAACTTGTGCCAACTCAGCTTCCAGTGTGTCATCTGCCGGGCAGTAACAGCTAGTTCCCTGTTACAGCGGTTATCTGTTGCCTACGGACTTTCCAACCCTGGGTCTTGCCAGGACTTTGTTACACCTTATCCTGCTTTGCAACAGTATTCATTACCACTGCCCTCCGAGTAACTGTACTGCTATATTTATCTGCACAAGTTACTGTTGAAAGTTATCTGAATTGCCGAGGTGTCTAAACTGTGTGTTCAATAGACAGACTTTGTTTTATATACTCTGTTGTTGTGGTCACGCCTTTGGGCAAACGGTGACTAACCTCCTGCATGTCCAAGAACCCTATTCTACCTCTACGGTTCACATACATGCCAGCCCCTACATCTGAGGCTTCCTCTGGTCAGCCGAAGCCTTCAGTTGTGACATGATCCTATTGCTGGTAGATAAAAAAATACATTGATCTGATGATTTTGTTAGGATTGCTTTATCATTCTATATCTCTCCTATTAAGTGTCATCTCTTCAAGGAATTGCCAATTCTACCCAGTATAATCTATGTTGAGCACCAAAGATTACTGCCTTAACTGGTAATTTTGTGGGTACTGTAGGATGAATAATCCTGGGAACCGATGACCCAATATGGATGTCTCACATGTTCATGGTTTCTCTAAATTCTGCACATCTAAACCCCTATATTATGTTAATTATTTCATCAAAGTGCCTTCAGCTTTATTGGAGAAAAGTGCTACATAAATAAAATAATAATAATCATTAATAAAAACATTATGAGGATCAATGTGATAATTCAAGACTTTCCTGTTAGATACAGTGAATTATAGCAGCATAGAGAAGAAGCAATCATTAAAGGAAAAACCAATAGGAAACACTTCTATTACCTAGTAAAGTCAAGGTTTGCTCAGTACAGTAAAGTGTACTTGTTCTTCTCTACAGGGCTGGATTAACAAGGGAAGGACCTGTGACCAGTGCTGTGTGGGGGTGGACAATGCAACATGAGTGTGTACACCTGTTACACTATCAGCCCCAATGACTCCTATATCTATATATATATAAATGCGAAAGCCCTCACTCACTCACTCACTCACTCACTCACTCACTGGCTGACTCATCACCAATTCTCTTATTTCCGAAATGTTAGGAAGATGAAATGTAACATAGGCATTCTTCAGATGGGAAATAGGAAAACTACATAATCAGAATTTTAATAAACCTCCCCAAAGGGGATAAAAAGGGGGTTGACATAATGATGTCATTACATGGCTTGCGTTGCGTGAACGATAACGCCCAAACGGACAATCGGATCAAAATTTGGATTGTACCTCCAGTGTGTAGAATTTAATAAACTACAAAAATGGTCATGTCACTTTTTACCGTATCTGCTACGAGTGCTTCTCGGGTAATGCCAAGAACCATGGATTAATATTTACTTACATTAAGACATCTAAAATTTACATCTCTATATATTTACCCAATTTTTAACACTCATTTATATGTACAACTGTGAAAATCAGAAACTCCTGTGTGAAGAATGGGTAGAGCAGCTAGTAAAATATAAAAAGGGCATCATTATGTGGGAAAACATTTCAGCTTACAATTTATGGCCAACTGTGTGGCTAGCTAGGCAGCTGGTCTTCATTATGTACCATGATGATGGGCCCATTTATGTGTGGAGGCCTGGAACTGTAGCTCCATCCGTCCCATTGTTAATCTGTCCCTGCTCCTCTACTCCTAGCCTTTCTTCTTATACCAAGTAATTAATGTGAAATTTTTTGTTAATCTGTGATAGAACTTGGAGATTCCTTCATTAAAAGCATAATAAAAGTATGTATTAATTCATCTTAGAGAGATTGAGGGGTCTATTTACTAAGCCTTGGATGGTGATAAAATGGACAGAGCTAAAGTACCAGCCAATCAGCTCCTAACTGTCATGTCACAGACTGGGTCAGAAAAATGACAGTTAGGAGATCATTGGCCAGTACTTTATCTCCATCTACTTTACCTCCATCCAAGGCTTAGTAAATAGACCCCTGAATATCATGCATGTTTACATTTCTCTTGTCAGCTTTTTCGGTTGAAGGGGGTTTCTTAAACTTTAATTACCTTTCCAAATATTATATATTCTCAGTATGTTGCCTATATGACAGTGCATTATAAACTAAGCAATGGTAGAAATGACAGTTATGTATTAGTAGGGAAACAATACGTTTGTAGAAAAACAAAAGAACAGTGGTGAGTCTCACACACTAATGACACATAACAACATATGGAAGAGCATAAAAATCAACAACATATTTTTGGCTCTCGTTGGTGTACTTCATTTTCCATATTTTCACACAAATTGTCATTTTACCTTCATAATCCACAAATAAATTGTTTAATTTTACCTGTGTTCAATGTAACTGTTCACCATGTAATTAACTCTCACAATCTGAACCAGTTCCAAAACTAACTAAACCAGACTGGTCACTCTAGTTGAGATAAGTCATTTTCCATCTGTGATTGCTCAGCAGTATCCCAAAATCATTATGTTTTATGAGGGATTTGAGAATCGTGGTGGAAAAACAAACCCTAACCTAAATCCGTCTACAAATCTAAACAGTTCATAAAGTACAGTACAGTCCAATATTGTTCTGTCATTTATAAATGAAAGACTGAACTGTGCATCTCCTCACCCACTTCCTGTCACCCAAAAAAACTGATGCTTGATCAGCTTAAAACGGTGAAAATAGAGATTTCATTTTATATTCCGAAAGTATTTGTTGATGCTGACGGCCAAGCGGCATTTAATAAACAATGAATACAAGCACATAGTTTCCTCATCAATCAAACCATATAAAAGGCTCAGCCAGAGATTTAATCTCTCTTTTGTGTGAGCTGTCGTAACACAGTGCATTTTTACAAGATGTTTTTGTTCAAAACATAAACACCCTATCCACGTTTTGTCATTAATTTGAAAAAATTACATGCATGGATCGCAGTCTCTGGGAAACGTGGAGATATCTTACAAGTATTCTTTTGAGCTAATTTTCCTCTGCACAAGTGAGGGTGATCATCTGTACAATCGCTGTCAGAGATGGAAAATTGAATTGAAAGCAAATGAGTTGCGTTGCAATTCAAAGCTTTATACAGTTTTGTATTTGTTCCTTCATTCACAGAGGAATGCAGTGTTCAAAAATAATAACTTCCTTTAAAGCTCCTTATACAGTACTTTTATCTATAGGTTCAGCAAGTAGTATGCAGACTCTGGGTCGACACCACTTAGGTCGACACCCATTGGTCAACAGTGAATAGGTCGACACTAGAAATAGGTCGAAATGACCATTAGGTCGACATGAACAAGATCTACATGCAAAAAGGTCAACATGAGTTTAAAAAAAATAATAATAATTTTGGAACTATTTCATACTTTACGATCCACGTGGACTACGATTGGGAATGGTAACCTGTGCCGAACGCAGTTGTAGCAGAGCGAGGCACCTTACCTGAAGCATGGCGAGTGAAGTGAGCCATGCGAGGGGACACGGTGCACTAATTGGGGTTCCCGGTCACTTTACGAAGAAAACAACACCAAAAAAACGTGAAAAACTAATGTCGAACTTTTTTCATGTTGACCTTATCCATGTCGACCGAGTGGCCGTGTCGACCTATTTCTAGTTACGACCTAGCCACTGTTGACCAATAGGTGTTTGCCTAATGGATGTCGACATAGACACTGTTGACCCTGAGTGCCATACCCCAGCAAGCTATGCATGTCTGATTTTGTGAAATTCTACAGAAATCAACTAGGTATCGTCACAGGACTTGTTAGGTCATTTAAAACTAATTTCACTTTAGTTAAATTATTGAAAGGCCAAATCTGTTTTTTTTCTTCTAAATATGTATTGTGAGGTGTTTAGGGTAGGCGTGCCCTCTCCTGGGGTAGATGGGCACCTCCAATCATACAGCAGCCAGGAAAACAACCAGTCCAGGGTTTCTGTGCAATCTAGCCATGGCTACTTTAATTGTGCAGTCTATAAAATACATTTTTTTTTATTAAAGATCCAACCAAATTCATAGCTATTATTTCAAACAGAACTGCAATAATGGGTAATGGGACAAGCAGGCTTTCAAAATGTGGCCATGAAGCACAATACTGACATTCAGGGCATGATGTACAACATTCAGATAACTCTTTATGGTACCCAGGCCAGAAAAACCTCTGTAAAAATTCTATCCATGTTTTTTTCTTCCCCTAGGTGATCTACAGTTATGTTACTATGAACTAAGTATAATACCATTCTTCTATAGGCCTTGGGGACTACCATCTGTTCCACAATATCTTCCCTTTCTTAGTCACTTGATACAAAAAATCCTGACATACTTCCATGTGAGGATATGACAACTATCAGGGTCTATGAGATTTTCACAATAATTTTTCATCTAAATCTCTCTGCACATGTTACATCTGTCCCACCTGCAGTGCACATGGTTTTACCAAATAGTGTGCTTTTTTGGTTTGCTAACAAACCTGAATAAGGCCCATAGTCCAGAAACCTGGGACAATCATATTTCCCATTTATCAATTTACCAGTGCTTCTATCACAGTATATATACTGTATATACTTGTATATTTTATTTTTTTTACTGAGGAATTTATATCAAAAGTCCATATTTTACCAAATCTGTAGAATACATTTTTGAATTTAAGTTTTCCCTCACAGCCAACATATATTTTGAGGTCCATTGTTAAATCTTCTTTGGTTGGAATGTGGATTGGGAGTGCCTGGGACATACAGTATACCATAATCTAAGCAGGACATTAATTCTGTAGCTTGGCCAGTCTAGAACATCAAGAGCATGCTCCATTTTGATAAGTTTTGCTTGTACACACGTTGGTAGTTGATCTCATATAGCTTGTTTGGTCTTGTCTACTGGACTCTCAGATATTTTTTTTTGCATGGTTGCCAATAAAAGCTGAAGCTTGCTTCTAGCTGGGCTTTTGTCTGACAAGATAAGTTTAAGTCACAGGGGTCTATTCAATTGTAGTCAAAATTGCCGTCTAGTCGGAAAGACGTCAGTTTCCAACTTTTTTAGGTCGAATGATGATTCGACCTATTCAATGGGGCTGCCGTTTTTTCTGGCTTGTCAGAAAACATGTGGAACGGCGGATTAGCCGCGGATCCATGTGGTTTGTCGGATTTGAGGCCAAATCCGACAGGTTTTTGTTTTTGATCCATTTTCGACAATGTCAATCCGACTTTAAAAAAAAAGTCAGATTGACATTGTCGGAAATGGCCTCAAATTGAATACTGAACTGTTGGGTCCTTTCCATCATAAAGTATCCGACATCAATTGAATAGACCCCTAAGATGTCACTTTGAAAATTGGTTAATTTAAAAATTGGGATCCTCACACATATTTGGGATGGATATGAAGAGTTATATTCATGTGATTAGCATGTTATCTGCATTTAATGCAATATTTTTATATCTGGAACCAGTTTTAATTCCATATATATCTACACAAGCTCTATCTCTAGCCTAAAAAAATAAAACTTTTGTCACCACTGAGGTTAAAAAGCTGTGGGGTAAGAAAACACTCAGTGTTGCTCTCAGGTAGTTGCCTGCCAAACACTTATCATTGAAGTTTTTTTGCATGAAGGGACAGGTAACATAATTAAACATCTTGAGTACATATAGGGGCAGACGTATTAACCTGGAGAAGGCATAAGGAAGTGATAAACCAGTGATATGTGCAAGGTGATAAAGGCACCAGCCAATCAGATCCTAACTGTTAATTTACATATTGGAGCTGATTGGCTGGTGTCTTTATCACCTTGCACATATCACTGGTTTATCACTTCCTTATGCTTTCTCCAGGTTAATACATCTGCCCCATAGTAACAGCACCGAAGCATAACAGAGATCTTGGAAATTAGTAATCTTTTAAAAATCTATAGTTTTTTCTAATGTTATCTGGTACCTTGTGGCTGGGACTGAATCTTACCTGATCTAGATGATCTTCTGGAATCTATTCACTAGAATTTTGCATATAAATTTAGGTCCACTTTTATGAGTAGCTACTGCAAGAATTAAGATTTCTGTATGCCTTAAATATAACATTCCCTGCCCATGTTGTAACTGGGTCAGAATTAGAACCCTGTAGGACTGAGTTAAAGAGTTCTGCGAACATGGAAGAGTGTATTTTCTGGAATGTTTTGTAACTGTGCTGTAAAGTCATTAGGCCCATGTCCTGGGGAAACAGTTTTTTCGATTACAATGACTGTTCTGCTGCGAAGTCTGTTTGAAGGAACTGCCTATGGGTAGCCAAGAGATGTGATATAGGACTGGAGGCTAAATAGTGTTAAGTTTTGATCTGAGCATAGCTGTGTCAGGAACCTTTGTTCAGTTACATAGCTCTGAGTAGTGGTGTCTCCAGAGGTGGGGCTGCAGCACAGTCCAGAATTCAAATAGGGGAGCTACATCAACTGCCTGTGGGTCCCAGCCGGTGAAGTTTGGCAGCATTTAGGGTGGCAGTTGGTGTGGCTCCCCTGTTTGAATTTTTGACTGTGCTCTGGAGCCACCACTGGTTCTACATAAAATTCTCAAAAATGCATATTGCTGGGGTCGCTGCGATTCTCTGATTAAGTATAACGTCTTATGCATGCACTTAAAGGCCCATACACACTGGGCGATTTTGAGCTGAAAGCAGCTCAATTTTGGTGTTTTGAGCTGCTTTCAGCTCAAAGCTGCCCAGTGTGTATGCCCAAACGATGAGCGGTAAGCGCTGATGCGCGCTCCCGCTTCATCACCAGTGGCCGCCATCCTGCTATGGAAAGCCGCTCACCCCCGCTGACATCACCGGGCAGCGGGGAAAAGTGCTCAGTGTGTATGCATTGAGCGCTTTTCAGCCCAGCGATGTCAGCAATCATCGCTCTGCATACACGCTGGGCAAAAACGCCCAGTGTGTATGCACCTTAACTGTTATCTTATTGGCTAATGATTGGTCTGTCTTGTATCCTCAATTGAAAGAACTTTGCTGAAGCCATTGCAATGTTTTTGCAGAATCGGAAGAAAGAATTTTCTTTATTTGCCTACTCAGAGACAGTAGTTTAGTCATTAGGATGAGTCTGGCTGTGCTTTGTGGAATTTCCAGAAATGCTACAAAGTGATGTGGTGATATGATGTAATGTGAAATATCCTTAAATACCTTATAAACCTCTGCTGCTATATTGTATTTAAGGAATAAGGACTCATTGGACATTTTTGCAAAAAAAAAAAAAACCCAAAAAAACAGGTGTGTTCAGAACAGAACTTATGAGAGCCCAAGTAGTTTGTGTGTGGAAAAGTGATCTGCTAGATCCAAGATTTGATAAATGCCTTCCATAATGCTTTTGAGAAGCATGTAAGGGTGAAAAATGTTTCCAATTTTCTCCTCACAAATAGTTGTCCTGATTGTGCTGAAAGCTGTTGTTTCCAAACAAAATCCTATACAGCAGTGCCTATATTTAGTCTTCTCTCCCCAACATAAGCGCCAACTGCGACTCTGCATGGATACATTCTGTATGCGTGGACGGTGCGACCTAGACGCAATGCGCAGCAGCAAAAAAAAAAAATCATTCCACTACATCTGAAATCATCAGTGTGTCACTTCTGTATCAGGCCCTCTGTGTCATGTCCTGACGATTTCCAACCTTGGCAATACTTTCTGATATATCTCTATTACCTGGAGCTAAAGACTTGGTGGCAACCAAGTACCGGTGATAGAATGTCAAACTGTTAAGGAAAAGTGGCTTGCAAAAGGTTAAGACCACTTGAAGCATGATGCTCTAATCAGCACTCTAATGGTATTGCCCAAATTACTTTTATCCAAATCTTGAGCTATCAAATGCATAGATTAATATCATCCCTTTCCTATCCCTTCTTCTTGTACGTTTGTAGACACACTTTTATTTATTCCTCTACAATCACACAACTGTATTGCCCCTGCACTTAGCATGTCATGCATATCATGCAGTATATTTATATTGATTTATTTGACCCCTTGGAGCCATCCGTCTTCACATAATGATCATCTCCCTTAACGGCACTAATTGATGTGTTTCATTGCTCATTTATTTTCTAATATATTTTTTAATTGATGTATCCTACAATTTTCAAACTGTATTTATAATTTATTTTTTATTTGATGCTTTTTTATTATTTATATGTTCATTTTACCACATTTGAATTTATATTTTTTCCAGCACTTTTTTCATTCTATGTCATATTCCATCTTCTTATATCACACTGACTAATTTTGCAATTTTTCACAGCCATCCAAGCCTCATACCTCCTTATAATGCCACTCAAATTCAACCTACAAAGACATCAAGGGATGACACACTCCACTTATTACTTTGTGTATTTGCATCGATCAGTACAATTGGAAGATGTCACAAGATTGTCCTACCAAATAAAATATGTCCTCCAACAGTTTGTTCTTTTGAAATTGTGTATGTAATACTGAAGCCAGAAATCCAGAATCATAATATTACAAGCTGTGCAGAAACAGATTTGTCAAGAGAGATAAAGTACCACTGCCAACTAATGGGATCGGTATGTGATTCCACCACATGGGAAGCCGAATATCAGTATACCAAGACCGGCATCCCATGCAGCAGAATGGCGACAGGGGGGTGTGCGCAATGAAGCCCCTTGCGGGCTCGGTGGCGAGCTTTGCTCACCACAAGTTCTATTCTCCCTCTAAGGGTGTCGTGGACACCCATAGAGGGGGAATCACATAGCTCGCCGGTATTCCGGCAGTGGTATGGTGCCCCTGTCGGGATCCCGGCGTCGGTATTAAGACAGCCGGCATCCCGACAAGCCATTTTCTAACCGCATACCCGACCAGTAACTCATTTTTTAAACACAGCCTGGAAAGTGACAGAAGCTGATTGGTTGATGCTTTATCTCTCTCCAAACTTTGATATACAGTATCGCCCCCATTGTGAGGTATCTGGCTCTATCAGTAGTCTGAAATCACATAGTGCTTTGACCAGTGACCAAAATCAAGAAGAAACAGCTACAGTCCTTAGGGACTGATTCTTTGGATGCAGCAGAATGTGTAAAAATGCTGATGCAACAGGAAAAGCAACTGTGATCCAAGCATCCAAAGATGCAGCATAGGATCACTGTTGTGACCATAGGTAGGGATATTGGCAGCTTTGGTCATCTTGGTAAGCTGAAACTTACTCAGACAGATGACCAGAACTAGTCAGCTGTTACAAGGAAATCTGCATCCAAAGAGGCAGACCCTGGCCTTTCAACTCCCATAAAAACTGGGCGATATGCATCGCCGGATCTAGACTTTGTGGTGCCCTGGGCGAAAAAATAGGGGCATGGCTTCAGAGAAGGGGCATGGTCAGTTATGCCCCCTGTAGCTGTGCCCTCAGCAGTTGTTCCCCCAGTGCTTTGCCCCCTATACTGTGCCCCAAATACTGTGCCCCCAGTCCTCTGTCTCCGGCCACCGGCGCCGCTCCCTGGATCTATGGGAGAGACGTCATGACGTCTCTCTCATAGCATAGCATAGTCACTAGAGGTCAATTATGACCCTTAGCGTCTATGTGCCGGTCCCACAATGCTGTGCGGTGCGCGATGCCGTCATCGCACACCCCACAGCATCGCACAGCACCGGGGGGCACCACCAGTAGCGGATCTTGCCACGGCGGCGGCGCTCTCCGGAAGGCAGCACCCCGGGCAAAAATCCTGCGTGCCTGTAGCAAGATCCTCTACTGGCGATATGCCCTAGTTTTCAGGAACACTGGCCAGATACACCCACTGCTCATTCTTTGTCAGAGTATTCCTAATTAATTGCAGCAAACAGAATTTTGAATTTTACTTATAAATATGGGATCTGGAAAACTATTATGTTGATAAAAGTCATGTTTCACACGTGAACTGAAGTTTCTATCACCACAATTCAAATCAGATTAAGGGGAATTCAATTAACCACTGTATATTTCCGCCGGGAAAGGGGGGGGATTCACTATCAGGGATTTTGTGTCATCAGCCAGAGGCAAGAGAAACAAAATTACGGATAACTGATGCTTTTCCACATCCACTATCAAAATAAACTCATAGATCAAAGATAACATCCTGGATCCCTGTGTTTTCCCCTCTTGATCAATAACAAAGGGGGAGAGGGAGTCGTGAAGGGCAATATGATCCATAAATATGTATACTTCACAGCTGGGACTCCCTATCTACTATAGTTATAGTGGTAGAAGGTGAATGTTTAGGAATGTTTTGTAGAAAGATACCTGTTTAATTATTTCTGAAATTATAAATAATGTTTGAGATGCGACCACACCAGGCTTGGCTTTCGCTGACCTGGTCGCATCTTATGTAACTAGTCAGAAACACCTGATGTACGCTGCTGGAACTGCAGTTGTCCCTCTGAGAGACCTCCTGCTCCTCTGCTTCCTAGTTTCCTCTCCCAGTGCCTGCCATGATCAGGCAGTACAGCAGCACCCCCCATCCCGCGGCTGCAAACATTAGCATCCGCGGGGGAGGGCGATGTAACAGAAGCCACCTTAACCATTCCTGAGTACATGGGAGGCTGCATAGAGGAGCAGCCACCTGAAAAATGCAAGGTTGCAATGTACCGATCACCAATGACCCAATATATCAACAATCAATATATTTTTAAAAATAAAATTATTTTGGATATGTTGTAAATTGATGTTCTTAATTTCATTCAATCCTAAAAAAACATCAACTCCTGAGTGGTTTTTGGGAAAAAAAATATTAGCCAGTTAAATGGTTAAGAGGACCCGGACACGTTAGCAATGCGTTCTATAGCAGAGGCAGGTACTGTAATATGAATATTCATATCATGTAAGATAATGCAATATGATGTTAATATGTCTAAATCAGATTTCTTTAGTAAAGCAGGCCATGAGATATGTACGCATAAAATGTATGGCTGCAAGATACATGATTTCAGACAGTAATATAACTTTATTAATGTCGAAGAGCAATGTAGTACTGTATATGTGTTCAGAACATTAAACATGTAATTGTCCATAGTACATACTTAATAGACCTTGCAAATAAGTGAAATAAGGAGATCTCGGTAAGCATCAGTTATAAGCACCCAAGAATACAACCTTGCGATAATGTCAACAATTGATTTAACCCTTGAAAAGTGATAAAGTGGAGAGAGATAAAGTACCAACCAACCAGCTCCTGTCATTTTACTAACATAGCATGTAACATGGCAGTTAGGAGCTGACTGGTTGGTACTTTATATTTCTCCATTTACCACTTTTCAAGGCTTAGTTCATCTCCCCCGATATCATAAAATAATGTCAGAGATATATGCAATTGTTCTTAAAATAGTATGTAATAAATATGTAGGGAAAACAAAAGAGGAGGTCCTAAAAAATCCTCATTGTAAAATCCATGTGTATACAGTACTTGTTCCATTGCTCTATGGTCCAGTTCTGACGCTCATGTGCTCATGACTCAAGACCATAATTAGGTGTGTGCCACTTCACATAGCACTGCATCTGTTTTAATTACTTTCACTTGCAGCTTCCTCTCTGACTGGTCCTGTCTCCTACCCTCAACCCTTCCATCGCTAATACCTATACAATATTCATGAACTTAACTTGATAGCTCTTTTTATTTAGTCACACTGTCCTTTATTGCATTTCAAGATGCGGACATACCCAGTATTCAAACCCATTGCCTGTGGCATTGCAGTCAGACACTCTTTATCAGGATTACAGCTGGGCAGATCTATGTAGTGTGTGGCTGCAATGTATTGGACGTGTGGCTGCACACTACATAGATCTTCTCAATTGCAATGCTGATTATCGTTATTGTTTTTTGCAAAGTACAAGTAGCTTTGTACAGTAAGAAATCTCATAGCTTTTATGCAGGAGCAAACAGGTCAATGAGTAGGGTGTCTTGCTGGAATGCTGACGTTATGGGTTTGAATCCTGAGAATGGCAGTGTATTAAAATGTGTTATTTAATAAAGGGTATTGTAACTGAATAACAGCAGATTCTCAAGTTACTGTATGTGTATTAATGTGGTATAAAAAGTATTTGTATCCAAACCCATTTTCTATAGAGATATTATGTGCAACAGGATGGCATTCCAGAACAAACAACATGAAGAAAACCAGTAGTCACTGTTTATGTCAACGTTTCAGGGATCATGTCCCTTTTATCAAGACCTTAAAAATGTACAAAATTACAATATTTATAACCATTCTTACCACCCATTGCACACATGGAGCCCCACCACAAGTCCCGCCTGGAGGTCCAGTGATGTCTTTGGACCACTTTTGTTAGATACTAACCATTGCATACCGGGAAAACTTGTCGATTTGGAGATACTCCTACCCAGTCATCTGTGTCAAAGTCGCTGAGATCCTTATGCTTGCCCATTTTTCCTGCTTCCAACACATCAACTTCCAGTACTGACTGTTCACCTGCTGCCTAATACCTGTATATCCAACCCCTTGACAGGTGCCATTGTAATAACATAATCAATGTTATTCACTTCACCTGACAGTGGTTTTAACGTTATGACTGATGGGTGTATGTCTACATATGTGTGTTGTACTGTGAGACAAAACAAACGAGTAAAGCTTTTCTCCTAACCATCATGTGGTATGTCCACACCAAAAGGTCAATGTGTGGGGGAAAAAGCATTTCTATGAAAAAAGAATAATTGTTTTTCCTCTTACAGAATGTGTACCTGTCACCAATGGACATCTCCTGGAGGCGATGGAAGTCTTCTTCTTCAGTTATCAGGAGGATATGGGTGTTGAGGCAGGGGGTGTTTTTCTTCTTTTGGGGGGAGGGGGCAAGGGCTTGGAGGGCATGCATAGGCAAACGCAGGAGGGGTTTCCGGTTGCCCGGAAACCCCCTCCTCTTGGCAAGTGGCTCAAATTATGACAACAATAGCAATAGTATATAATACATTTTCTAGAGCTGCCTCTACATCCTGCAGTGTAAGGGATAGAGCAGCTTCTTCTACCAAGTTTGTTGTGTGTGAGTTGGTCTGACTCCTCAATCAGTTTACTGGACCAGAGAGTAGCTGTAAGGAAGCAGAGACAGTAGCCTCCCCATGAGGTGGGAGAATGTATGCTCAGAAAGTGCAGTTCTGTTTCCTACTGGTTCTATTATGTTTGTGTATTTATTTATTATGGAATGTTTAATCTTTTACTGACCACTTATCTTTATTATATTATTTATATATGTTTGTTACAGCCTATACTATAGACAAAGTATAGTGTTAAATATTAATACTGTATTCCATACAGTATCCAGTGCATAAAAAGACCAATATTTAAATTAAAGTCCAGGGTCGTTACTAGGTTTTTCTGCCGCGCTCCCAGATTCCTGGAGATTGTGGACTGCATTTGGAAATCCCCCTCTAGAAATCCTGCGTTTGTCACTGGCATATACGGAATACTGGGGCCTCCAGCCTATGCTGTTGAGGTGTACATATTCACTACTGGAATGTGGCATGTATTTGACAAAATAACTACATTTAAAAGACAGCATTCTAGCAAAAAATATTGTTCAATGATAACATACTTTTCAACTCTTTATATAACAAAGTGGTCACCAAACACACACCAGCTTGCAGTTTAACTGTCAGTTTTAATTTTGGTTCTAATTGCAGTTTATAAATTGCCTGTGGTAATATTTGCTGTATCTATGGAATTGTGCTGGCCTCTAGTGGTACAGTTAAAGAGTTTAAAATCAGTACTACTGCAAAACCTAATGGTATAAGAGTTGCAACTGTCACTAATTTATTTGTTTATTATCAGTTATTTAAATAGCACACACATATACTGCAGCGCTTTACAGAGAATATTTGGCCTTTCGCATCAGTCCCTGCCACAATGGAGCAAGAGCATGGGGAGCATATACAAACTCCACACAGTTCGTACCATGATGGCAATCAAACCCAATATCTCAGTATTGTGAGGCAGTAATGCAAAGCATTACACCATCAATGCTACCCTGTATTGGATTGACTGTACACAGTATGAGGATTTTTATGACATGATTGGTATATGATTATCTCAATTTGAAAACGTCCCCAACCTTTTTTATATGGTTTACTGGGTATGTAGATGCATATATTTTATTAACATTAAGCATCATTTCATAAGTTATTGAATACACTTTTACATGACTCTAGGTAAAGTGCTATTTTTTTACACACACACACACACACACACACACACACACACACACACACACACACACACACACACACACACACACACACACATATACAGTACATATATATATATAAATACCATCACAGAGGCATCACTTCCCACAGTAACAACTGGTGCGGAGGTGCAAGAAAGGGGTGGGGCTTTGTGAGAAAGGGGCAGGGTTTCATGGGAGGGGCATGGCTTTGCATTCTGACCCCCATTTTCATCACTCCAGGGGCTCAGGAGATGCAGGCTGCTGCCAGGGAGTGCTGTGGCTGTATTATTTTGTTCCATTCAAAATATAAATAATCTTTTAATTACTATATGGTTGTTTATTCGTGGGCTGACTGTATAATATATTACAGGCAATTGAGAATGGGTATGCAGTACTTTATTGTAGATGTATGCTGTATGTGGATAGTGAAAGTTACCTCATTGCCATGCACTTTGTCATACAGGTAGTGTTTCTTATACAGGAAGTGCCTCTGCAGCCATTATTCAGTATGAATGCAGTGAGTAAAGTCACATTTCTGTAGTTTTCCAGAGTCCTGTGGTGATTTGCACACAGATCACTTTACATGATATTAGTCATCTGACGGTAATGGAACAAGAGCTCTGACACATAGCTCCACTGTTTTTTGTTTATGATGCAATAGTGGACATATGGCTCAAGTTCAAGAAGGAATGGTGCACAAACTGCTATACAGGACTTCTAGACAAGTTAATGACAAAACACTGGACTTTTCTGACACAACCTTCTATAACCCTTGATCTGAATCCAATTCTACAGTATGGAAAGAGCTGAAACATACAGTCTGCAGAAGGCATTCATCAAGCCTGAGACAGCTGGAGCAGTTTGGTAAGTAAGTGTGGGGCAAACTACCTGTCAGCAGGTATCAAAGTCTCATTGGGAGGTACAAAAATCACTGCACATGTTACATCTGCTTCACCTGCAGTGCAGCATGGTTTTGCCCAATTGCTAACTTTTTTGGTTTGGTAACAAACCTGAAGAAGCCCCTTTGTCTCCTATTCCCCTGACACTCACAGGATCAATTAACCATCAGATTATAGTCTAAACATCAGCATTAGCTTAGCATAGTTTAGCCTGCTGAAATGTCTATGCCGCTATACAGCTCTTACCCACCGAGTGCACTCGTATTAAGCACCGTTGATAGTCATACCACGTATTGTTCATTTGGGGTGTATTAGTGCTCCACAACCCCCCTTTCCCCCAATCTTTGTCTTTATTTAGTGATCAAATGCACAAATGATCTCACCAGCAGGTCCCATGTACTTTGCTGTCCGGTCCTAATAGATGCTGGTTACCGGATGGGAGGTACTTGTTCTGGCATGGTTCAGAGTTCGTGGTAAGGAGGGAGAGCGCTGTCATCAGTGGGGAGCAGCGGATCCATTACAGGTTGGGAAATGAGGTCCAGGCTCGGGATCAAAGTTCCTTAACGCATTTCTCCAATCTTTTAGTATAATGGTTTCCTCAGAGGGTGATGTATAGACTGTAATCTGATGGTTAATTGGTTCAATATCAAGGGTGCTATTTTTATGATGTATATGTAAATGCAAAATTTTATTGGTATTTTTACTGTGTAACAAATTTTCTAATTGTTATGCACTCTCTTTTTATATATATATATATATATATATATATATGTGTGTGTGTGTAGAGCAATTTCGGGATACGGTCATTAGGTTGACACAACTTAGGTCGATATGGTCATTAGGTCGACATGTGCTAGGTCGACAGGTCAAAAGATCGGCATGAGTTTTTCAAAATAAATTAAATTTTTTGACTTTTCATACTTTACGATCCACGTGGACTACAATTGGGAATGGTAGCCTGTGCCGAGCAAGTAAGGCACCTTGCCCAAAGCATGGCGAGTGAATCGAGCCATGCAAGGGGACACAGTGCACTAATTGGGGTTCCCCATCACTTTACGAAGAAAACGACTCCAAAAAAAGTAAAAAAACTCATGTTGACCTTCTGACCTGTCGACCTAGTACATGTCGACCTAATGACCATGTCAACCTAGTGACCCTGTCAATCTAATGCATGTCCACCAATATTGGTCAACCTACGTTGTGTCGATCCAACGACCCATACCCAGCAATTTCAGACTACTCCATGGGAGCAGTACACAATTAGGTTTAAAGTGATCAGCACGTTAATCCAAGAGTTCTTATTGTTTTTTGCTTGCACCTGAATTGATATATTGTATGTGTGTGTGTCACACGGATTGTGGTCTATATACACATATATATTATATTATTACGCTCACAGGATCAGATGGCTTTAGTGACTTAAGCCAACTTTCATTAAAACTAAAGTACCTTGTGGCTCCTAAATTCATATGCCAACAATTTTTGTGGTGACTGTGCTACATTCAACTCTAAATTCATTTCTTCTATCATACTTGTACTGAATGAAACTTGGTTCACTCATTCTACAAACAGTCTTACAGTATGTCCTACTTTGTGACACTTGTAGTTTGGCTTTTTGCCCTTTTGCCGGCAGAATAGAATTCTCAGCATTGGTCTCTACAGGCATGCATGTTTGATACTGCAGTAGCTTGGGCCATACAATATGTTTACAGCTTTGTAGCAGAAGACTCCAAATCCACTATGAGTAAATCACACTCGGGCATAAGGTTTCGCAGCATCGCTATTGGAACCTCCTCATCGTCTACTGTACTTGGATGTCTAATGATGTCAAGTGCTGAGAGATAGACAGCATTTTAACTATGTATTCAGTATTATTCTCACATGCACACAGTTTTGTACCATATGCTGTACAAGGGGGCACTGATAAATCCTCGGCCTAACCCACTTACTGTAATCATAGCATTATTATGTCACTGCAGCTAGAAAGAGCATCCTTTTTTATTGTAAAATACCAAACATCAATACTGAAGATGCAGCAAAATCTGGGAGGCCTTCAACAGTGACAACATCCAAAATTGTTGATAGTGTTCATGACTTTGACTTGGAGGGGTTAAATAAACTCCAGAAATGCTGTACCAAGTGTGTTGAACTTCAGGATGAATGTGTGGATTAGTCTGTAAGTTTCATGGCTCTTGGCCATTTCCTTCTTGGTGAGGCCAAGGACTTTTCATCATCTCTTCGTAAACTGTCAAAATATGCTTCAGGTTGCTATGCAGTGCGGCCCATAATCAACCTTGCTTGTTGTGATTGCTGTAGTATAGCGACTGGCCGAACATACAGTATATGTCCATTGCAGAGTGCAGCAAAGTGCAGCAGATGATTACTGGCTGCAGATGATTATGGGCAGCACTGCACAGCATTCCAGGATACAATTACAGGACATACAACTGCATTCCCAGGCTTCTCCATTAAGTACCTTCTCTTCTTCCATGCTGGCATAAATATGCTGGGATATCCAAGACAGGAGGCTAATTATTTGAATGCACCCCCCTCTGGGTCTATAAAGGAGCTTATGTGATATTTGGATTAACTACTTACTCAGAAGTCATTAGCAGCATCTCAGCTAGATTGATATTTGATGGGAGCCATATATTAACTATTAACACTAGGCATTACAAAGGAGTAATTATATATTGTTTTCATTTAGGTCTAGACCTGCTGCTATTTTTCTTGTAAAAGGTTACTACATTTACGCATTAGGAACACTGCCCTCACTCTGTGACATCATCATCCTTTATGCATGAGGAACAGTGATTTGGGAAGTGCACAGTTACCATCTAATAGCAGTCACTATCCTCATTGCAGGTGAATACTGAAGCGCGGTAAAGCAACAATGTTTTCAGTAGCTACATTTGTAACATTTTTACATTGACTCTGAACTATTATAAGTTTTAGGTATAATTTGTGTGTTATACTTTATATTAAAGATTATCTTTGCTTTTCTCACTTTCAGAACCATCTGGGACTGGGTACTGTTTACTCCAAGCCAGGGACCAGTAGCGGATCTTGCCACGGGCAAGCAGGACTTTTGCCCGGGGCGCCGCCTTCCGGTGGGCGCCGGCGCCCCGGGCAAAATTCCTGCTTGCCCATGGCAAGATCCGCTACTGGTCCCTGGCTTGGAGTAAACTGTACCCAGTCCCAGATGGTTCTGAGAGGGCGCCGCACCATGGCAAGATCCGCTACTGTGCCCCCCACTGCCCCTGTGTCCCCCGCTGGTCCCCCCGCAGTGAAGGAAACTAGACGCTATCCATCTAGTTTCCTTCGTGGAGAGGACCTTTGCTGTGCGGTGCGCGATGACGTCATCGCGCACCACACAGCATTGTGGGACTGGCACAGACGCTATGGGTCATGATTGACCTCTAGTGTCTATGCTGTGCTATGGGAGAGACGTCATGACGTCTCTCCCATAGATCCGAGGAGAGGAGCGGCGGCTTAGGCGGAGGCCTGCTTCGGCCGAAACTCAGGAACGGGGATTGTAAGTATCCTTTTTTTTTTTTAAGCGGCGCTACTGGGGGCACAAATGGGGGCACAACTCTACAGGGGGCATAACTGACCATGCCCCTGTATGAAGCCACACCCCTATTTTCCGCCCGGGGCGCCACAAGGGCTAGAATTGGCCTTGCCAGGGACACATCTAGAGAGGAGGAGGCCCGTGTGCAGGATCTGTAGGTCCCGTCCTCTCTAGCCGGCACTGCTGTAGCTCTAGGCACTAGGGCCACTAGGGGACTCTAGCATTGCCCCAGAATCTAGAGCACATGTGCAGATGTATGGGAAAATGGGGCAGCAGCCATTTTCACAGTGATTTTCATACTGCACATGTGCATAACACCGGAAAAAGGCCACCGCGATTAGTGACTGTTGCAGAGCTGTGCCGATGGACTTGGAAGGTGAGTATGGAAAATAATGGGTGAAGGGTGTTTGGGCAGCCCTAGACCCCGGGGCCCATGTGCACCACACACACTCAGCACCCATTATAAATACGCCAGAGCTCCAATCACTGTCCACTTTTGTCTTTCCCCAAAACAGAGACAGTGGCAGCAGAGAAAACTCCCCCCACCTAAATCCACCAATGCTTACAGCATCCCTGTCGCACCACACTAAGAAAGCCTGAGAGTAGAAATCAGAAAGGAACAAGTTACAGTATGTGTAATCAAAGTCCATGGAGATGTAAAAAGAAATTAGTTTGTGAGACCTGAATCTTTTCCAGGCATGCAATATTTGTTCTATCATTGGGTGGAAGAAAGCCATGATGCCAGGTGTCCAGGGTGCAATATGAAGAGGTATGTTTAGATGTTTAGATGTTAGTATCTGTAGTCCAATCCAAAAATTCTATTCAGTATGATTGCATAATAATAGCCTAAGAACCAGGGGAAATGTGTATTGCCCTGCATCCTACATCCTACATCTATATAGGAGATCATACTTGAACCTAGTCTGTTTGTTAGCTCAGATGATGTCTCTGACTCCTCTCTGCAGGTCTACAAAAAAGGTGAGTGGGATCAGGATCGATATGGTCTGAATAACATATAGAATTCAAAAAGTGAAATTTATTTTTGAAGAATTAGGCAGGAAAACAGAAGGCTTCCGAAATATCATCAAAGGCCTGCAAGAGGAGAGAGACTAAATTACCTTTGAACATTTTATAATATTAGTGGAAAAACAATCAGGGCCTAGATTTTTTTCCTGTTGGGCTGGAGGTATAACTGGATCTAATTCTAACTGGCTGGTCAAGATTATGGATCAAGTCTGCAGGGTGTTTGTGGAAAGTGGCAGGTAAACCAAAATATTCTCTATTAGGATAGTCTCATCAATGGAAGGTGTAGTACTGGCTAGATTGTAAAGCTCTAAGTAATACGGATGGAAGGAGCCAGGTATCTGTTCTGTGGTGTGATGGATGTCATCCTCCTCCTTAATGAAGTGTACAGTATGAAACTCAGATAATATAAGGCCCTATTAGCCCCGGATAACATGTTGTCCTATTGGTAACATCTATTTCTACATTTCTATTTAATTTAGGATGATAAATTTTGCTTCTGGCAGATTTTAAGTGTTTTTATCAAATGCAGATGGACATCTATTCTAGCAACCTTTTGTTTTTTTGAATAAAGAGCCTAGCTGGAAACATTTACCCCACACAACATACTTGCAGACCTCACATCATTTTATAGGCAAAATCATTGTAACTGAGGGAGATGTATTTATCTAAAGTGGTAGCTATATGTTATGCATTTCTACTGCAGTAGACTGTCATTGAGCCACTAAGACCTGTGCCCAAGAGGAGTGTCCCATAGATACAGTCAGAAAAACAGGTGCATGGTCAGACTAGTTTACTTATGGCAGATTCTGTGTTTTGTTTGGACTCTAAAATGGCACCACTGGGCAAGACTTGTTGGGGCTGGTGTGGACAGTTGATGGTCTTATGATGCTCTTCCTCATTCAGAATATCACAGGAGCTAATAATATGGTTTTAGAACTGGAATTAAAGTCAGAATGAAGCACTAAGCTGAGATTTCCTGATATACTGTCCTGCAATGGAAACAGGCAGATGCTGGAAGACCTTGCAATCAGAAGAACAGGTGTAGACCCTGCTGATGAGGGTGTAGTATGGTATGCCGGCGGTCAGGCTCCCGGCGACCAGCATACCGGCGCCGGGAGCCCGACTGCTGGCATACCGACAGTGTGGCGAGCGCAAATGAGCCTCTTGCGGGCTCGCTGCACTCGCCACGCTGCGGGCACGGTGGCGCACTACGCACGCCACACTATTTTATTCTCCCTTTAGGGGGGTCGTGGACTCCCACAAGGGAGAATAAGTGTCGGTATGCTGGCTGTCGGGATTCCGGCGCCGGTATACTGTGCGTCGGGATCCCGACAGCCGGCATACTGAAGACCACCCTGCTGATGAAATACCTATGCACACTGGTGAGGGTAGGCACCCCGCTGCGATGAATAGTACTCAAACACTGGCATAGGTTGTGCATACCTCCTAACATGACCCTCTCCAGGACTTTTTTCTTAATTTATGATTGCTGGCACCTGGTGTTTCAGCACAGGTGCTGGCAATCATAAATTAAGAGGGAAGTCCAGGAGCAGAGCATTCTGTTCCTCCTGGAGAGGGTCATGTTGGGAGGTATGGGTTGTGCACTCTATAAGTTAAGAGTGGTAACGCACACAGGTAATAAACGTGCACTCTGTAGACTTACTAATAATGAATGCAGGTGTAGGATGTGCACTCAGCAGGTTAAGAGAGATAGTGCACAAAGGTAGGGGCTGTGCACTTTGAATGATAATGCAGGCTCTGGATGTGAGAATGATTGCATCAGGCCAAAACTGCACAGAGCAGTAGTAGTTAATTGCACAGGCTTTGGAAGCTGGAGATGATTAGCAGTGTGGGACCTGCTCAAGATTGCAGACAGAAACAAACTAGTAGAAACTGAAGCAGAGAACATGCACCATCAAAAGAGCACCAGACAGCAGATTCCGCAATCCAAACAGGAATCAGGAAGTGGTGCCACCAATACTGGAAACAGAAACTGATAATATACAAGGTGAACTGACAATGAGCAGATGCAAGTGAGTGGTTTACATAGGGCACTTTTGATCAGTCATTATTGCATCTAGCCGGGTGGAAGCTAGGCCTTCTGTCACTGGGAGTAACCACAGTAAGCTGAACAATCCAACATTGCGGAGCCCATGCAGTGCAGAAGCAAGGAAAAGGTGCCAAATCACCTGCAGCTAAATGGGCTCATTAAGTTTGTGTTTAGTGTAGTGGCCAGCAGTAGCACTCCAGTAGGTGAAGTGCCATCACAGGTCCGGTAAGAGGGAGTCACAGTAAGTTGCATGACAACTTGTCCAGTTTGATTATGTTCCAGTAAGTGGAGCTGTTGGTAACTAATAAAAAAATAGTTAATCTGTGTCAAGAATATTTGAGAAAATATCTGTCGTCAATGTGCTAGAGTCTACACGTATCAAACCACTTGGGGAGCATACTTAGATAAGTCACGAGTGAGATCAAGGGGACAGATGTATTAAGTCTGGAGTAGTGATAAAGCAGTTATAAAGCAGTGATAAGTTCAAGGTGATAACGCACCAGCCAATCAGCTCCAATATGTAAATTGACAGGAGCTGACTGGCTGGTGTATTATCACCTTGCACTTATCACTTATTTATCACTTCTCCAGGCTTAATACATCTGCCCCAAGGCTCCAAATCATGTCTCCACTGAAAATCAGGGCAACAACTTACAGAGATTCAATATCTTCTGATATCATTGCTACATACTGTAGATGATACTGGTCAAGAACACGTACATTTTCAAAAGTGAACACTTAACCAAAAATCATGCACTTAGCTAATATTAGTCTGTCTTCACCCAAAAAGAGGTTGTAAACATATACAATGGAGATACAGTATGCATTTAGAGATTTAGATTTAGTATGTAGAAAACATCTTGAGGACAACTTACAGGCTATATTTCTTTTAAAAATGTGTTCCTTGTAAAAAAAAAAAAAAAAACAATGTAAATCTTCTCAGGAATATGCAGAGTAGTTTTGGTCTCTTTTCTGGGATAATTAAGCTTTAAGTGTTGAAATGTTTTTAGTTTCAATTAGCTGCTATGAGGGACCATTTTAAAAGGGGAGTTTAAGTGAGCAGAAAGAAGTGCATATTGGAAACCTGGCCATATCCAGCAGGCCCCATGGAAAATGATGGCAATACTGTATCTAAAGGAAGAGGATTGGTGGAGGGAAGGGAAAATAAAACAGGTAGCATCCGCATAGTTTGCGAAAAAGATAAAACAGTATGCACATAACCTTGGAAGTTCTGCACAAAAGTAACATGGGTACAGAGAACCCACATTTAGTACGAAGAGCAAAAAAATATCCCTGAGGAATGGGGTTTGGGGGTTGGGAACCACGGTCAGAAAATTGCTGGATTGTAGTGAAAGGTATTAGATAGTCTAATTAAAGAGGAAGAGGGAGGACAATGAGGTGGACAAAGGAAAAGATCAAATGTTAAGCAGGCACCACTAGGAGCAGCATGCACCAACAAGGTAGGACTCAGTTGGCGGGTGGTGAAAAGATTAACACAACATTTAGAATAAATCCCACATGTGTAAAAACTATACAGGGAGTTGTAACCCTGTTGTACATAAATAAGACTCACTACTGTGCCAATTATCTCACAAGCAAAGAAATACTAGGAGAGCTTAAGGGAGTACAGAGTCAGCGGTAGACAGTAGCATACCAGGAAGCCCATCTCAGGCCATAAAGAAAACAATGGACACCTTCAGTAGGACAACAAAGAATACATTTGACACAAGATAACTGGACATACTGTAGTATAGCTTTGTATGTTCAGGTGATCACAAGAGCTCCAGGACAAGATGACTGTCTTTGGTACCTCTTGTTCTGTGTTGCAGTGTGCCATTTTTCAAAGTGTAGGGTCACTGGGGGCTCCAGACTGGATTAAGTGGATAGCCAAATGGACATGGAGATTTTCCCCAAATCAAGTTCACAGAACTTGTCATTGTTCTGGAGCTCAGCAAGACAAGTTCAGATGTAAGGAGTCAGATCCAGCTGGACGCAGCCAGTATTGCAGCAAGCTATAGATAAATCTTTGTGGCAATACTATAGAGTGAACAGTGAGGAACACAGTATAGAGGGTTGCAGTGCAGCCAAGCTGGTGTACTCACTGCCTGTAGGAATATAAGGTAGTCACTTCAAGGACAATGGGAATTCAAGTAGAGAGCCAAAGGAACAACAGAAGAGGACTCCAGCAGCAATTTCTGCAGCTATGTTGCGCTAGGCAACAACAGGAGGCAAATGCACAAATTCCAGACAACAGAAAATCCAGAAGTTCCAGCCTTGCCTACCGTACTTCCCCAGTGGGGAGCAGCAATAAACCCCAGGAAAGGGTATCTAGTACAGTGGACCAGTAATGTCGCACACCAACTGGAGGGTGGTAAGGGCAGTGAACCCATGGAAGAGGAGATCACAGATGCTGCAAAGGTCAGTGGACACTGTCCTTACCGCTGTGACCACTGGTAGCTAAGCAGAAGAGGCCACAGTAATCATCAAATATGAAGCAGAGGCAGCCATGTATATGGGATCCAGAGGAGGTTGCAGCAGGCTAGGAGACTGGGATAGCTTTTCGGATGAGGGATTGAACACCAAGCTCTGGAGGAAAAGCAGATCCAAGTATCGGCAGCTTTGACCTATTGGCACTGGGTGGAACTCTCAGTATGCAACAATGATAGAGAGGGTGAAGCTATGATGGTTGGCTATGTGATACAAGTTCAGAAGACAGCCCTACAGAAGTACAGAAATCTGTATATTGGCTGTAAGGCAATATTGCCTCCCCAAGCTAGATTTTTAGACAAAAGTGTACAAAGAGACTTAATAATTTTCTTTTGAAAAATCCACATAGGTGCAAAACCCTTCCTTATGTTGGGTACACACTGGACCGATGTGTACCCAGACGATTTGGCAGCTGACATATTGTCACCGCAGTACACATTAAAATGATGTAATGAAGGACGGAATGACACCTTGTCCCATCCTTCATTACACTGCATGGCGCCGCATGCAATATTGTTCGATCGGATTATATCACAAGCGACCATGGGAGTGCGCAGATTGGCCAGACACACTGAGTGATCCGGCTGATATGTTGTTCCGAATCGGCCAGATTGCTCCAGTGTGTACCTGCTTTAAGGTAATTAAAGAGACACCTAAAAGTTTTTTGATTGTAAGTGACAGTTATGAATGGTGACTGACATCTCACTGTGCACCATGGATAAATTCCGACTGACTACAGTTTTATCTACATACTGTAGATGCATTGGGAACGGAAAAACTTATAGGCAACATTTTTAAAGCATCCTTTGAAATGAATTTGACATGGAATTAAATGTTTCCAACACATATGAAGTCACTGTACAAAGCCATCAGTAATACATGGAAATCAATATACTGTACACTGATCATATAGATTCCTAACTAATACGACTGACTTACAGTAATACAGAATTTAGGACCACTATCATAGGGGAAGTAGTGGCAAAGATTTAAGGTTACAGTTAATTTTTTCTTTTTCTTAAAAGAACCAAATAAACTGATACGCTGTGACTGATATTTTATCATTTTACCAGTAAAAGAATATCTAAAATATATAGAATTGTAATTTTAATGGTATGTAGATGATTATTATTATGTTATCCTGGCAGAGATTTTAATGAACCAATATAATTGCCAAACATACTGAACGTTCTTTTTGAGCTCTGTGAGATTGCATTGGGCATCATTTCACTTAAAAAGAAATTGTATGTGTTAGTTTATTAAATTAAGAAAAGGAGAAACATATTACATTTCATTAAAAATCTTGCGCATACACAATGCACAGTCAAGCGATTCTAATTACAGATCACTTGACTGCATTGCATAACTGTATGCGTGGTTAGTGATCTTTGCACATTGTTCAGCTGGCTGCACGCACATTTTAAAAAGTAGCGGCTGTTAAAGTCATAAGGGCCAAACGTAATTATTTCCAAATATGTTTTGCCTGTAATCTTAATTTAAGTAATCCAGTGCTGCCTGATCTCCTAAGGACTAGTGTTGTATAGTAGGGTTGCTAAGGGTAACAGACTCCACTGCTTAGCTTTGGGACAGTATATCACACTCAGTCCAAACTACAATACATGGTTTTACCTTCCCTACAGCTGTAGACTCTCAGAATTCAAGACATTAGTTGATATATCCTTTCTGCAGATGATAACAATGTAAGTGACATTGTTTAGAGTTGTTATTGGATGTATTTTTTAAAAAGGATGAAAGCTGTAGTTTATACCTACAAGGATTGCGGGTGGTCTTCAGTATGCCGAATGTCGGGATCTCGGCGCACAGTATACGCATGTAGTGCTGTGACATCATTACAGGCTGCAATTTCCTCCACTAAAACTGCAGTTTGAAATATATTGAGCAGTGGCACATCCATACTAGGTGCAGGTGTTCGGTCCAGTGGCACACACAGCACACCCTGCATCCATTGATTATACTTGTCTGGCAGTCACTGCTGAAGAAATCATGGGGAAAATGGTGCTGGCACCCAGGGGCATATACAAAACTTTGTGGGCCCTACAGCAATGTAATGCCCGGAGGCACAAGTACCCTGGGTGGTGACCCTAACCATAGTGGGGTATTTAGTAGTAACCTGAGCTGGGTAAGAGAGACCTAGGGGAAAACTCATCTGTACATGTGGATTCATTATTAAAATTCCTACTCACTCGTGCTGACCATGAGGATAACAGAACAGCAGACGAGCTCATACGTATGGGGGCCTGTGAGGAAGTCAATTGGTCAGCTAATGAAAATATTAGGTTAAGGGAAAGGCTGTGCTGTGGAGCTGAGCGGGTACCCCAGGAAAGTAAAGGGAAATGAACTGCTATTCCCCTGTTGCCAGTACTGCTATCCCTGTCCTACCTAGCTGAATGTCCAAAGAGAAGAAAGGAGAGGGACACTAAATACCAGCATCCCTGTCACCTGAGCTGCCACCTGAAGCACACTGAGACACCTCTGCCAGAGCCAGAGAATCACTGAGAGCCACATAATACCTTCTCTTTGCTCGAGGAGAAATGGCGTGAGACTGGGACCCCTTTTGCCCTTACCCTTTTGGACCCTAAAAGGAACTAAGGGGCAGAAGTATGAAGCAGTAATAAGAGTGGAGAAGTGTGCCAGGCAACCAATCAGTTTTGAAGTAACATTTTTCAAGTGCATGCTATAAAATGATACTAAGTAGCTGATTGGTTGACATGGCACACTTCTCAACTGGGAATGGAGAGAAAAGTTGCTGCGCCTGTGTCAATCACTTATACATTATACCAGACTAGTGTCTTAATTCTGAGATCAGTAGTGCAAAAAATGTACGTTCGCCTCTATAGAGAGTTATGTGTTACTCTCACAGATAATTGATCAAAAAAAGGAAAAAATAGAGGCGCTCATTTCATTTTGGCACTGTAAAAATATAAATTCATCACAACCAAGGGATAAAATTAATTGAATATTTATTCTTAAATTAAATCAATATAAAAGTGATATAAAAAAGATATAAAAAACCACTTTGTTAGGCACAGGATTAAATATAAAACACAATTGATATCTCTATTCTCACAAATTTGCCACACATATAGGATAAATCGCTCACATGGATTGCTTGTGCTGTTACAGCAAACAATTAAAGAATTGATACACAATGATCAACTGCCGGCAGTTCAAATGTATCAGCTGTTGTAACACTGTAGCCAAGACTGTTATAATCCACTGTCTGGATGAAGCACAGTTACTGGATAAGAGTGTAATTATTGAAGGCAATGGAATGCTTCCGTGAATGTTAAACTGTATGATACATAGCCTTAAAGTTCCAGAAGCCAATTGTATGGAATTAATATGTTGAATTACCTCTCCAGTAGGGCTGTAAAACCCGAGCGTCCTCAGGTAGATTCAGATTGCCCAATGAACAGTAGATCGGAGAGTCTATCCATACACGCCGGAATCCCACAGTTGTGTAATTCTTCCCCTGGGCGTGCACCGCCCGCTGTAGTGTGTGGGGAGAGGCAGGTGCGCGGCTGATTGGATTGAAGCCGCTGTGGGAATCCAGCACTCTGTAGTACTTCTCCACTGCTCTCTGGACGTATGCGGTCCGTGAATAATGAGAGGGAGAAGAAATGACGTCCGGCCACTATCCGTATGCTGAGCTGATGCTGCGGTTTCGTCCTATGTTGAGACGTACACCGTTTGCTCCTATGGCCGGTAAATTGGAGCTATGGGTTGTGTCCCAAATCGTGTGGTCAATAGGTGAGAAAAGGGGAGGAGTCCTGACGCGTTTCGTCACGCAACACGTGACTTTTTCAAAGATGACTCCTGTGGCAGTGTCTGTTCTATTTAAAGTGCTCACAATCAAACACTCACATGTTTAATCAATGTAATCAGTGGCAAGTTAATAAAAGAAAATCATTTATCAAAACACCCTTGGTTGTTTAGATGGCAGTGGTTTATCTGATAGTTAAACCAGAGCTCTCTCTACCTATGGATAATATTATTAAATACATTTCATAGGATACTTCTATAGGACAATGACGGAGTTAACTAATTATTGAGTAATTAAATACATGATTTGAACGGAAAACTAAAAAATTATTATATAAGAAATAAATAGATAAATTACTTTCTTTTATATTATTTAAATAAACACAATAACATATATGTAATTAATTAAAAAATAATAATATTCTCATCTTGTGACTGACTATCAACGTCAGTCTACAATATAAATTCAGTACATTTGTACTTTTATGGGAAAAGGAAATTCTGAGAGACATATCTATATACCGAGGAAAAAGAGGAAACAAATAGGCGTATGAAGCCAGAAACCAAAAAGAAAAAAATTTTTTAGAAGGGAGAGGGACACTAAATACCAGCATCCCTGTCACCTGAGCTGCCACCTGAAGCACACTGAGACACCTCTGCCAGAGCCAGAGAATCACTGAGAGCCACATAATACCTTCTCTTTGCTCGAGGAGAAATGGCGTGAGACTGGGACCCCTTTTGCCCTTACCCTTTTGGACCCTAAAAGGAACTAAGGGGCAGAAGTATGAAGCAGTAATAAGAGTGGAGAAGTGTGCCAGGCAACCAATCAGTTTTGAAGTAACATTTTTCAAGTGCATGCTATAAAATGATACTAAGTAGCTGATTGGTTGACATGGCACACTTCTCAACTGGCTCACTTCTCTGCAATTATCACTGCTTCATACATCTACCCTCTCTCTTATCTCCCAACCCTAGATGTACTGTTAGTGATTTGACAGTACACGGTTAACACGATTGTATTGGTAAATAGTTTATGTTGATTATACCATAGTAACATTTACATCTGTACCTTTATACAGGTATATAGAATGTAGTTATGTGACTGGAGGTCACAATTCCTATGCCTACATCCTGCCGCCTCAAACCCCGACAGTCGGCATGCCGAATAACTGGGACTATTTCTACTCGTGGGTGGCAAGCGCAAGGGCCTTCGTTACGCTCACCCACCAGCCCCACCCCCAGCCCCCGCCGGCATTCTAATCCCCGTGATCCCGCTGTCGGTATGGTGACCAGCAGGATACCAAGCGCCAGTCACCCATACCCAACCCTTATATATTTGCTGTCTACTGTAACTAGCAATGAACAGAATCTATGGAAATGTGTCCCATAATCAGAAGCTAAATTTGTATATTTCTATGTTAGTATTAGTATATTGTCTGTAAAAAGTCATTGTTCATCTAAACTGTAACACTGTGATGTTTGTTTGACCTTAAATTACTCAGATAATTGTGCTCACCCTGCTGTATAATCTGTTGATGCATTGTAAGCTATGTTACTTGTAACGATTTTATGTAACCACCTTTGAGATAAAGAAACAATCTAACAACTGTAGAGAGAGGTTTTATTTGTATTCTAAATGACTTGTGAAATAAATAGAGAAAGAAAAAAACCTAATTCACTGCAACTCTACCCGTCCAGGGAAAGGTAAGACAGGTATCTCCGTATCAGGGCCAAGAGAGAATTTGCGGCTCTCAGGTAAAGAAGATGCCCAAGAAGACCTATTCAGTAAGTGAAATATCTGCACCTAGCTGTTAGTCCCCAGTGTATTACATGAACATTTTGAAAGGTCCTCCACCCCTAATGTTTCTAGGGGATCAGTATGATTGACCACCAGCAATACCGACACCAGAATCCCAAAGAGTAAAATCCCGACTGAGGTGAGGTAAGTATGTTCCCCTCTCTACCCTACCCCTTATGCTAACCCTCCCTTCCCGCAGCCTAACCCTAACCACCCCCCTTAAGGCATAACCCTAACCTTCCCCTGGTGGTGCTTAAACCTAACTCACTCCACTTCCAGGCAGCCTAACCCTCCCCTGGCCAGGGGCATCGGCCCTTCTGACTTTGCCTCTGAAGCTTCTTGGGATGCAGATAGAGAATGCTGCCTGGCTGCTCTGAATAGTAACCACCTTCAGTGTGGCCAGCCAGTATTCTCTACCTACAGTACCTCCCAGCTGGTAGCCATCCACCAATCAGAGCGCTGACAGCCATTCACTGTGTAGATGCATGTGGAGAAATGGTGCGGGACTGAAGGAGGGGAATATTCTGTTTTTTATTGTATTTATTCCCATGAATGGGTGATTAGGGACCCCGGTGCATTGCTTTCCTCAGGGCCTTCAGTGCTGTTAAGATGACCCTGACATTAAATTCCCTTCAGTTCCTATTAAACTACATTACAGTATCCAGTTTAGATTATGATACCTTACTGGTCCCCCCATACCATTCTAACATTCACTGCACACATCATCATACCCAATTTTTTTAGCAGGCAATTGTGGGAATCTGATAGACAGCTATATAACCTATATGACCTGTGTCTGGGGTCCCTAAGCCTCTGAGCCCCATAGTAATGGCACCCACTGCACCCACTATAGCTATGCCCATGCTAGCACCATATTCCCAGAGATGTGCACACTATAGTAGGCTCTGGCATAATGCCAGTATTATCATATAGTCACTGAAGAGAAATCTCTGCACTGGTTTATTAAGTGATCATGGATATTCTAATAATGTATAGCCTAAAATGTTTATTCTTTTTGAGACATTAAATGATTCCCTCCATCAATTTTGCAGGAGGGATGCTGTCATTGACAATTAATTATGAATACATGGGTGGGGGTGGGGGGATGTACTAAGCATGTGAGAGTGATAAAGTGGAGGGAGATAAACTGTCAAACAATCAGCTCATAACTGTCATTTCTTAAACATAGCCTGTATAATGGCAGTTAGGAGCTGATTGGCTGGTACTTTATCTCCGTCTACATAATCTCTCTCCAAGGCTTAGTACATAGACCTCATAGAAGTAAGAGAAATACATGTCTTGGACTGATTCACTTAATATAAATTTTTACTTTTATTGAACCACATAAAAATGCCAATATATAGTATAAATTATAGTTAGGTGATAATAGTAAATAAGTGTGAATAAGTGAAATAAAATAAAACTGCATACCAAAGAAGGTAATATAACTTTCCTGTGTGTTGGATGTTTTATAAAGTGATATGTTCTGAATATGAAACTATCTTTCAGTTTTACCACACATATACACTATTAATCGCATTTGTAAATCACACTATTGTATCACAACAAGCCCACATAAGAAGGATGATGTAAAGTTGGTAGCAAGGTATGTAGTTGGCATGTCGACAATCATATTATTGACCAGCACTATGTGGACCCCGGAAAGCAGCCACTGGGAGATCGACAAGAGTGAAATGCTACTTACAGCATTTCCAATATAACTCCACATCAGTACAGTTCCTACGGATTCTTTGGAAAAAGGTTACAATACTAGGATAGGTAAGGACTCAATGTTGAAAGAATATATATCGTATGTACCCAGATTTGTCTCTAGAAGGGCAAGAAATGTAAAAGAAAATGTTGTGAAGAGTGTGGTGACAGCCCCTAAGATGCTAACAAGGAATGTATCAGAGTGCTTCTACAGATGCAGCACATGTATTATGTGCCATATCTGCGGAAGCAAAGAGAGTAAAATTACTTCATACAGATCTGCTCAAACTGATAAAATCTATGATATAAAAGATTTTGTTTCATGTAATACAAAAAACTGCATATATCTTCTGGAATGTTCGTGCGGTTCTCAGTATGTGGAACGTACCACTCACATGCTGAAGACGCGCATGGTAGAATGTCAAAAAGGGACTGGAAACTCATAATGTTTCCCTGCATTTCAAAAAGGTGCATGATTGCAATGTAAAACATCTGGTTAATTTTTGCAGCATAAAGACTATAACATCTAGATGGAGAACTAATGATGGGGAGGCTAAATTAGCAAAAGCTGAAATGAGGACCATTTACGAACTGAGGACCCTTGTTCCCAAGGGACTCAATGCCGAATTTGAGATGAAATGTTTTCTGTGATATAGAATTAGCCAAACCACCATTAAGTAATTACTGAGGTTGATTATTAATCTGTTTGATTTAAAGTGTGATTTATAGAAGATACTTGAAATTATACAAATATACAAAGATAAAAGGATTACTGTGTCACTAATTTTTGCCTGTTTTATTCTTTTGCAAGAACTCATTTATATAAACAAACAAATGGAATAAAAAACGAGTGATGCGTTCCACCTGAATGCCCTGAACTTCCTGTTTGCATTGCATTGCATAATAAAAAATGTTCTATTTATAGCACCTTCTACTAGATTAGTGGTTCACAACCTCGGTCCTCAAGTAGCCCCAACAGTTCATGTTTTCTGTTTTCTAGGTCACCTAGCAGTTGAACAGGTGTACTCATTACTCACTGACACATTTTAGTAAGTCAGCATGGATATTGTTAAAACCTGGACTGTTGGGTTGCCTTGAGGACAACGTTTGAAGCACTGTATTAACATAAAGTACTGTAAAAAATGTTTTTTACAGATTCCTATGACTAAATAAACAAACCTGTCATACATCCCCATAATATCAGTCATAAAACATGTTATATACTGTACATACAGTATTTAAGCAAACTAACCAGGCTTTACATTTACATACTGTAAACACTGTTTGAGCAATGTTCTTATCACTACTAGGGGCTAGATCAGGGATGGGGAACCTTCAGCTCTCCAGTTGTTGTTGATCTACACATACCAGCATGCCTTGCTATAGTTTTGCTATTTGCTCATGCTAAAACTGTTGCAGGGCATGCTGGGATGTGTAGTTCAACAACAGCTGGAGGACCAAAGGTTCCCCATCCCTGGGCAAGATGCATCATCGCTTGGAGAGTTACACAATGGAGAAAGATAAATTACCAGCCAATCAGCTCCTAACTGCCATGTCACAGGCCCTGTTTGAAAAATGACAGGAGCTGGTTGGCTGGTAGTTTCAACATTTCCATTTTATCACTCTTTAAGCAATGATGCATCTAGCCTTAAAACTTTATGCGCAATATGAAATTGTTAGGAGTATGTCACACATAATATGATGCGTACACATATAGAGTGATTATGCAACTGAATGTGACATATAAATAATAAAACATAAGATGATGGGTACACAAATGTTTTTTGTTTACTTGGCTTTAACAGCCTATACACGCATAATTGCTGGTCTAAGTATAATGTATTTGCCTAAATACAATCTTACTGAACTCTTCCTACATGAGCATGCCCTTTTCTAGTTTCCACCTAGCTGAACATAAGTCCCATAATGCATCCCACTCTGCAATTGCGCACTTAAGTGCACTCACTGTCTGGGCATACACAGTGCAAAAGTATGTAAATAATGCCATGCCAACTGGCATCATGCTGATTTTGCATCAGCCCTAATGCCACCCATTTAATCCACAATCATTTCAGCAGATAAGCTTTCCGCATTTTTTGTCCAGCAAAAAGACATATGAAGCCAATAGTATATACTGGCCTTATTTTAATGAAAGACTGCCGCCAACTCCCTTTATAACACTAAGTAGCATAGACCAGACAAGCGCAGCGAGAGATTCATTACTAAAATAGTACTAGAGCCTTGTAAAGATAAAGTCTCACAAATTTCAGCATCATTGTACTCCCATTGCTGCCCTATATTTACCAAAAATCCACAAAGATGACATCTTCTAGTATGCACTGAGCTTCTGTCTTGAGATTAATTGCAGGTGGCCTGTAAAAGGTCATATTCTTTAAAAAAAATTCATTGTGTTATATATTTTACTTCATACCAAAAATAATGCTCCCAGCAAGATAGCTACTACCTATAAACAAAATCTTAAGAGCTGCTTTGTGCTAACTGAAAATATAATACTTGAAGATTAAAAATAGAATTGATCTATGCAGTGCATTTTGTTCTACAAATAAAGTTGGTACTCATCTAAAGCAACAAGTTGATACGAGATTTAGAGGGGTCTATTTACCAAGCCTTAGGGCGGTATCCTATTAGCAGCGGTAAAATATTGGGCGTGAAAAACAGACGTCTTTTGTGCTTTTTCCCAATATTTCCCTTATATTTTTTTTAACAGTCTATCCTATTAGATTGCCTGTCCAAAGTGCCCTTTCTCGTGAAAATACACAGGGTCAGTGAAACCTGTGTGTTTTCATGAGAAACAGCCCCGTTTTCACTGGAAAACGGGGCTGTTTCCAGGGATTTGGTTTCACCTGTCCGAGGCAGGTTAAGCAAAATCCCCGATAAGCCACGGCTCGTGCAGGTTTATGGGGGCTAATAGGAAAGCACTGTGCAAGACCTTTAGCCATTGTAATTTACTGCAGCTAATAGGATACCGCCTTTAGAAGGAGCTAAAGTTGGTGGAGATAATGTACCAGCCAACTAACTCCTAATTGTCATTTTTCAAATACATCCAGTAACATGGCAGTTAGGAGCTGATTGGTTGGTACTTTTTTTCTCTCCAATGCTTAGTAAATAGACCCCTTAGTAGGTTAAACCATACATACTCTCCAGTAAGTATGTAGAGTCTGAGGTCCATCCAGGTTGGCCAAATCAGGACAGGGCACCTAAATAGGTCATCACCCTCCAAGCCTCCAACCTCTGCATTCCCATTTTGCAGTAATTCATGCCCTCAGCCCAGCCCACTTCAACTAAGAACTGGATGGTGGGATCCAAAAGAGTTGACAACTTCTCAGTGAGCCAGGAGTCTCCCAGTAGTTTCCATAGAGTGGGCAAATACAGCTTACATGCTCTTGATAAGTGGGCAGATGCATATTTTATTAATTTCGGAAATTATTTTTAACTAATTTCTTCCTGTTTCTGAAGCAATTATTAAAAATAAACCATTACACAAAAAAGTCCCTGTTATAAGTACTACTGAGTACCGTCCGTAAAAAAAGCACCAGGTCTATTTATGGGAGGCAATCACGAGACCTCCTGTCGGGATCCCAGTGGTCACAGTGCCGACACTGGAATCCCAACAGACGGTGAAATGCCGCCGCTGGGTGTCCACAACAGAGAATAGTTCCCATGGCGAGCACAGCGAACCATCATGCCTCCAAGGGGCTTTCTAGCACTCGTCCCACTGCCAGCATACTGGTGGCCGGGATCCCGCTGTTGGGATCATGACAGCAGTCCACAGGATCCACAGAATAACATTGGGATATGATGAAGCGGATTTGCACCAATCGGTCAAAGCTTTTCGGCCTCCCAGCATGCAACGGGCCCGTCCATATAGCCCCGCTTCCTGGCTCAGGCAAATCAGTTGTATTCCAAAAGCTCAAGGCAGGAGCATCATAGATAGCCCTAATCAGGCGAGAAGAACACACATACACACCCTGCCGTACAAGAAGGAAGAGGTTAGTGAGTAAAAGGATCCTCAAATCAGGTGCGTCAGCGTGGGATCCCTGTGGAACCTGTGGACTTAGGAGAAATACCGGTGTCAATGGTAAGTTCTTACCATAACGTATATTTCTCCGTCAGGGTCCACAGGTTATCCACAGGATAACATTGGGACTTCCTAAAGCAATTTAGTGGTGGGGACACTCCTGATTGGACAGGAGAATCCTTTGCCTGAATTCAGCGTCATGAGAGGTAAAGGTATCCATGGCATAATGTCTAATGAATGTGTTAATGGAAGACCATGTGGTTGCCTTACATATCTGTTCTGCTGAAGCACCACGTTGTGCTGCCCATGATGGACATACCTTACGAGTAGAACGAGCAGAGACATTAGCCAGAACAGGGAGATTAGCTTGAGAATATGCTTCTGAAATCATCATCCGAAGCCACCTTGCCAGTGTATGCTTATCAGCAGGCCATCCTCTCTTGTGAAATCCCTAGAGAATGAAGGCAGAATCTGTCTTTCTGATGGCATTGGTATGATCCACGTAGATCCTTAAGGCACGGACCACACTCAGCGATGCATCTGCCATAGAAAGGCCCGTTACCTGGAAAGCCGGGACTACAATTTCTTCATTAAGGTGGAATTTAGACACCACCTTGGGAAGATACCCAGATCTAGTTCTGAGACTGCTTTATCTGGATAAAAAATCAGAAATGGGGAATGACATGACAATGCCCCTAAATCTGACACTCTTTTAGCTGACACCATGGCCAGTAGAAAGAGAACTTTAGCTGTCAACCATTTAAGATCCACTTTATTAAGTGGTTCAAATGGGGCAACTTGAAGTGCATTTAGGACTAAATTTAAGTCCCAAGGCACTGTAGGAGGAATAAAAGGATGTTGAATGTGCAGCATTCCCTGGAAAAAAGTACACACATCCTGTAAGTTGGCAATTTTCTTTTGGAATGATACAGTCAATGCTGACACTTGCATTCTCAAGGAAGCCACCTTCAAAACTTTATCAATTCCTGCCTGAAGGAATGCTAAGACCCTGGAAACTCTGAAAGACTTAGGGGTATATTCAATTAGGGTCGAAAACTGCCATCTTTCGAAAAGACGGCAGTTTTCGACTTTTTATGGTCGAATAGTGATTTGACCTATTCAATCCCATCAGTTTTTATTCGACAAGTTGTGGAATTCGACTTGTCGAATAGTACGTGAATCGGCGGTATAGCTTCCGATTCAATTACTTTTGAGAGAAATGAGGCCAAATTCGACAGGATTTGGCCCCGTTTCCGACCATCTCAGTCCAACATAAAAAAATGTCGGACTGAGATGTGGGACCCATAGGAGGAGAGGGGGTGGAGCTGCGGGGAGATGGAGGAAAGCCGCGGGCATACAGGGGAGAGCAGCGCTACAGCACAGCGCTGCAGCAGGATGGTCTCACAGCCGCGCCGCTCCCGGCAGCATCCACCCGGATCCAGCAAGTGAGGTCCTGCTGGCTGGAGCCAAGTGGACACTGCCGTGAGGTCTTGCGGCTGTGAGACAACATCCTGCAGTGCTACTGTAGCTCTGGTCTCCTCCGTCTGCCCGCGGCTGTCCCCGCTGGTCTCCCCCCCTCTCCTCCTCTGGGTCCCTCATCTCAATTCAACTTTTTAAAAGTCTAATTGAGATGAGATTGAATAGGGGTTGTCAAATCCATTCCGACAAATGCATGTTGGAATGGATCCGACCCTAATTGAATATACCCCTTAGGGTCCATTTTCTGTTCACTGCACCAATGAATATAGGTTTGCCATATTTGGTGATAAATGCAAGCTGAGGAAGGTTTCCTTGCTCTGAGCATGGTTTGAATTACCTGTTGTGAGAATCCTCTTGACTTAAGGATAGAGGTTTCAAGAGCCATGCCATCAAAGAAAGTCGATCTAGATGTCTGTGATAACAAGGACCCTGCATCAGTAGATCTGGACATTGAGGGAGCAGGAGTGGAGCATCTCTGCAGATCTGTGTACCAATGCCTTCTGGGCCAAACCGAAGCTAACAGTATCACAGCACCCTTTCCTTGTTTTATCTTACTTACCACCCTTGGTAATAGGGTGATTGGAGGAAACACATAAGCCAGATGAAAGTCCCATCTCACCGACAGGGCATCCACAAAGATCACTCTGGGATCCTTTGTTCTTGACCTGTATGCGATAACTTTGTTGTTCTGACAGGATGCCATGAAATCTATCTCTGGCAACACCCACTTGTCTACTAGAGTCTGGAAGACCTCTGGGTGTAGAGCCCATTCGCTTGCCTGAATGGCATGCCTACTGAGAAAATCCGCTTCCCAGTTTAGGACTGCCGAAACGAACAAGGCTGGATGATGAAGTTCTCCCCACCTTAGTATGTGACTTACCTCCCTCATCGGTTTTTGGCTGCGAGTTCCTCCCTGATGGTTGAGGGTCGCTACTGCCGTCGCATTGTCCGAGCGGATCTGAACTGGTTTTCCCTGAAGAATGTCCTTTGCTTGAATCAGTGCCATGTATATGTCCCGAAGTTCCAATATATTTATTGACAGGCAACCTTCTTCCTTGGTCCATTTCCCCTGGAAACACAACCTTCCTGACACTGCTCCCCAGCCCTGGAGACTGGCATCTGTTGTCAGAATTTACCAATCTGATATCCAAAAGAGTCTCCCCTTGTCCAGATGAACCATAGTCTGCGTTATTATCATCTAATGCAACCTATTCCATTTGGCAAGAATCAGATGCTGCAGAGGCCTCGAGTGGAACTGTGCATACTCCACCATGTCGAATGTTGACACCAAAAGTTGGTACAAAAAAACCTTCAAGGAGGGTGCTTCTTGAGGCCAAAAGCATAACCTAGAGATACCACTTCCTGCACCCAGGCATCTGTTGTAGACTGCTGTCAGATCCAGATCTGTGCCAATTGAAGAAGTCGTCCCCCCACCTTGGGATCCCTCAGGTGGAGGCCCGCACCATCAGGCTGATGGCTTATTATCTGTTTTACCAACCGGTCCTCTGGTAGCCCAATGCTTTTTAGTCTTACCAGACTTGTTGTATTGGCACTGCCTGCCATAACTTTTTCCAAAAGGGACGAAAAGCTGGAACTTTAGGTTTAAAAGTGTATGTGGAAGGAAACTTTACCTTCTTGGAGTCTGCTTCTGACTCCAAAATATCTGTCAATTCTTTACCAAAAAGAATATCTCCAGAAAAAGGCAAAGATTCCAAAACCTTCTTAGAGTCTGAATCAGCTTTCCACGTATCTAGCCAAACTGCTCTGCGAGCAGCTATTGTTGAGGCTGATGCCCTGGAGGCAATAGTACCCATATCCAATGCTGCTTCTTCCTGTTTTATATGTGCTATATGGGATTTTTGCTCTGTAGATGCTATTGAAAAATTCCACTCCAATGCATCCGCCCAGGCAGCCACTGCCTTTGCCATCCAAGCTGAAGCCATGGCTGGCCTTATGACTGCCCCAGACAGGGAAAAAATGGTTTTTAAAAAAACATCCACTCTACTATCCGTGACATCATTTAATGATGTTGAAGGCAAAGGTAATGTAGATTTTCACACTAATAGAATCACATGCGTATCTACTTTAGGAGCCACCTCCCTTTTTAAACAATCCCCAGCTGGAAGAGGATAATTGGAATTCCATTTCTTAGGAATTCTAAACTTCTTATTGGGCGTAGCCCAAGCCTCTTCCATGATTTCCGTCAGCTGATCTGACCCTGGAAACTCAGTTTTAACTGTTTTGGTACGTTTAAACACAGGTCCCTTGGTTTTTAACACATGCTCTGCTGAATCCTCTAAGATTAGAATGGCTTTCATTGCTTTAATTAACTCAGCTATATCCACTGAGCTGAGACCTTCCTCCTCCTCTTCGTATGCCAAAGTAGAATTTATTGAGCTTTCATCCTCTGATGAATCCTCATCTGAAACATGTGTAGCCTGTGAGGATAAAGATTTACTTACCACTGGCTTATCAGCCTGTTTCTTTTGAGAGAATGCTGCTGGAAGTGATAAACTGCAGGTGGGAAGCTGCATGTAAGGGTTAATCGTGTAACCTATCCCTGGTACAGGAGTTGGAGGAATCATCCGTTCAGCTATACTGGATAATGTCTGTGCAAACATAGCCCAAGGTGGATCCACCTACACCTGAATCTGCCTTGTATTTTTCAAGAGACCCTAGTTAAAGCTAAAACAATTTGCACACAAACCATCCTGAACCAGATCCTGAGAGGTTAACCCAGCTTTGCAAGACAAACATGATATGAGTATTGGTGTTGCTGTGAGTATATCTTCCTCACCTTTATCACTCTTAGACATGATAAATAATCAACACTTCCACAGTGTACTTGTTAGGGTCTCCTGCCCTGTGCTGCCACGTCGTCATGGCAACCGGGAGACAAGTGCTAGTGAAGTAACCTGAGCGCAGCTGATACTCCGGTTCGGGTCTTTTGCTGTGCAGTGGTTATAGGCTCTGTGCACGGCAGGGGATCCGGTGCTGGTTTTTGTGCTCACAGTCTGTGAGGTCTGAGTGGGGCGTGGACAGCACCTGCTTTATAAGGCCTCTTTTCAGGGTAAGCAGATGCTGCTGAATCTTTGTTGGTTAGTCAGTTCATGAAAGTTAGCCAGTACTGTGTAGCTTTGTATTTGTTTGTTGCTTACTGCAAATAGGCCTGGGGATTTGGTATTACACTCTGCCAGTCCAGACCTAGCAGTAAGACTGGAGTCAGTCGTTTGGCTTGCTGGGGTTCTGTTACTACTCTGTGAACTTAGCAAGTTTGCGGCTGTATTCTAAGACTTGCCTGTCTAATCCTGTCTCACTGTGCTAGGTGTCAGGGGTCAGTTTAGTGGCAGTAAGCTAAAACCTGTGCACTGCAAGTGAGAAATAGGATTGTGGAGACTCTCCTTGTGTCTATCATTCCATCTCTGACCAAGGAGTTTGCTGCCACACCCGTTGGTAACCCTTTAGGGTTTTGCTGTTGCCCTTAGCAACAGCATTTCGGGTTCTCTACGTATTAAAACACAACATCTTGCTTTTTCCATCTGTGCAGTTCTAATACAAGGGAGATACCCAGTTCCTTAGCCTCTGGGCTTCTCTGTTCACTTTGTGTGTGTTTTGTTGCCCTATTACCTTCTGTGTACGTTATGTCATATTCCCCAGTTTGTCTGTGAGTCCATTTGTTTTGCATAACAGTTCAGACACCAGTACATTCCTGCAGACACTGGAGTGCATAACAGTTCTGACACCAGTACTTTCCTGCAGGCACTGGTGTGCATAACATATTCAGCAGCCTAATACTCCTGTTGAAATTTTGTGGGAATATGGAGCATACCCCTCAAAATACGTTGCAACAGGTGGTCGATCAGGTGCAGGTCCTGACTCGACAATTTAATGATTTGTCCATTAAAATGCACACCTCCCAGGCTGCTGGCGGAGCTCCCGCAGCAGCAGCACCTGCAGGGGTTAAGGAGCCGAAAGTAAATCTCCCGGATCGTTTTTCTGGAGATCGCTCGCAGTTCTTTTGTTTCAAGGAGAGCTGCAAGCTATTCTTCCGGCTTAGGCCTCAGTCTTCTGGGTCGGAGATTCAGCGGGTGGGCATAGTGATTTCCTTGCTACAAGGAGACCCACAGGTCTGGGCATATGGGTTGCAGCCTGACTGTCCGTCGCTTAAAAGTGTTGATGCTTTTTTTACGGCACTGGGCATGTTGTATGATGACCCTGACAAGACGGCCTCAGCCGAGGCTCAGATTTCGATCCTTAAGCAAGGGCGAAGGCCAGTTGAGGTTTACTGTACGGAGTTTCGGAGGTTGGCCCATGATACCCAGTGGAATGACCCAGCCCTGAGACACCAGTACCGAAGAGGTCTTTCTAACCAGATAAAGGCAAAACAAAATTTATCCTGCACCAGACTAAATATAATTAATTAATTCAATAACAGAAACCAACTAAACAAAAAAAACCATTAAACCCGCATCAGCGGCTATTTTAACGTTGGAGGTGCTCCTAGGAATATGTACCAGATACATGTTAATTCAGTGGGAGTGGAAGAACCCACATCTCACCAAAAGAAAAGAAATTCCTTTGTTTGGAGCACTCTTTTAAACATTCAATGTGAATTGAAATGAGAAATTGAATAAATTAATACTTAACTTTTATTATTCCTTACTTAACTAAAATTTAAGAGGGTGAGCAAGCCCAGGTGGTGAAACGTACGTCCTACTAATTACGGCCTCACACACGGTCTCCTCACTGCAGGGGGAGCCGTGATCAGCGGCAGCAGCGTTCAGCTATCAAGCGGTGTTAAATCACTGACCGTATGCCGGCAGCGGGGAAAACCATTACCAGCAGCAGCAGCAGCTTTCAATGACCTAGCGGCTGGGATCTACGGACCGCCGCCACCGGCGGTGAGGTATAGTGAGTCACACTTGAGACAACGATCTGGCACTCTTTACAACCCCTGTCCTCTCTCCCTGCCTTTTTTTCACGGACGGACAGTTGATACCTGGTGGCGCATCCGGACCCTGCAAGGCTCATTAGCATCAGGGCCCGCCTAACACCACCTACGGGTTTTCAAGGTACCCTCCGCTTCTCTCTCAATTCTTGGCACAGCCCACGATCCCACTCTCATCTGTCCTCCGCTCTAATTGATGAGGCCAGACAGCAGATGGGAATAGTGAACTAGGAGTGCCTACTATCCTTTTTTGGTCTATATATAGGTATATCTCTACCAGAATAATTCTTCTTCATAGGTACACATCGTTTCTGAAAAATATGGCAATTGGCAAGGTGCAACCAAGGTGCCTATATCTATATTAGAGATACCAAATAGGATTTCTATATCCTAAACTTTGATATAAAACAGATGTATTGATTTTATTAGTCATAAATCTTTGTTGAGAGTATATTTCGGCCCCTGGCTCGGGCTCAAGTGGCGCATTTAGACCCTGCAAGGCTTATTAGCATCAGGGCCTACCTAACACCACGACGGGGCTTTTAGCCAGAGTGCCTGTTTTCTTATTTCTACGGCACAGTTGACGGTCCTACTCTCATCTTTCCTCCGCTCTTGGATGAGGTTGGACAGCAGATGGGATTATTTGACTAGAGTGTCTATCCTTTTGTCTCTCTCTCTCCCCCCTCCCCTCCACATTTGGTACACAACACATCTACTGTTTATGTAGCAATGTACTTCCAGATCTTGGATTAATTTTTGAACAAATTACAGGATTTGCAATGCATACTCTGTCGATTTTGAATGTTACTGTATGTCTATTGACTCATACGATTGTGTGACTTAGTGATTGGAAGTTAGCCCCAATACAAGGTGGCTATTTATGCATTTATATCTGCTCCATACAATTGTGATACAACATATGTTAAAACACTAGATATGGATAATATATATTTTTTTGCTACATGATAAAGGATCAGTCCTTGTGTACAATTTTGATTGAGGTCGGGGGATTAGCTGATCTAATGAATTCATATAGAAATAGCTACACCGCTTGATGAAACTCAGACGCACATTATTAGTCTGAACTTATTGGTGATATCTCAATGGTCATGAATCCTCTGACTTTACAAGAGTATACAAATATCACCACTGCTGTCTGTCTGAATGGTCGGATAGATTACTATCACTGTTATTTTACTATTTGAGCAATCACATCAATATATATTCTACCATTGTTTTTGCTCCTATTTTATATTCTACCACTGTTTATATAGGGATACAATAATTTGAGATACATATACCAATCCCTCTTAAATTTTAGTTAAGTAAGGAATAATAAAAGTTAAGTATTAATTTATTCAATTTCTCATTTCAATTCACATTGAATGTTTAAAAGAGTGCTCCAAACAAAGGAATTTCTTTTCTTTTGGTGAGATGTGGGTTCTTCCACTCCCACTGAATTAACATGTAACCAGATAAAGGACCAACTGGTACAATATCCCTTGCCTGATAGCTTGGATCAGCTCATGCAGTTATCCATCCGGGTGGATAGACGGCTGAGAGAGCGTAGGCTTGAAAGGGAGACTGAGATTTCCTTCCTTCCCAAGGGAACCTCAGACTCCGAGGAATTTTCTGAGGAGCCTATGCAGATTGGGGCTACCCGCCTCTCCTCGCGTGAGAAGACGCGGAGGAGACAGCAGGGGTTGTGTTTGTACTGTGGGAATAAAGGTCATGTGGTAGTATCATGCCCAGAAAAGCCGGAAAACTTCAGGGCCTGAGGGTGATGGGAAATATCCTGTCAGGCCAGAAGTCAGAATTTCCCAAGAAGACTTTTATCATTCCGGTGACCTTGAAGATCCTCGGTCAAACTGTCAAGACTGAGGCCTTTGTGGACAGTGGGGCTGACGGGGTTTTTATGGACCGCCAATTCGCCCTGAAACACTCTGTTCCCTTAGTACCCTTGGCATCGGAAATTGAGATTTGTGGGTTAAACGGGGAACCATTATCCCAAGGTAAAATTACCTCTTGCACTAGCCAGATTTCTTTGTTTATTGGAGCCACACACTCTGAAAAATTGTCCTTTTATGTGACTGTCTGTACTTTTGCCCCATTGGTGTTGGGGTTACCCTGGTTAAGGGCCCACAATCCTCAATTTGACTGGGTCTCTGGGGAGATTCTTAGTTGGGGTACTGATTGTTTCAGGAGTTGCTTGAGCCTTCCAGTCAGGCTCTCGCAGCTAAGTTTGCCAGGATTGCCAGGGTGTTATGCAGATTTTGCGGACGTGTTCTCCAAAAAAGTTGCAGAGGTACTACCTCCCCATCGCCCCTATGACTGTGCCATTGATTTGTTGCCAAATGCTAAGATTCCCAAGAGCAGGTTGTACTCCCTGTCACGTCCTGAGACTCGGGCTATGGCAGAGTACATTCAGGAGAACTTGGCTAAGGGATTTATCAGACCTTCACAGTCTCCAGTTGGGTCGGGGTTCTTCTTCGTGGGTAAAAAGGACGGTTCGTTGCGACCCTGCATCGACTTCAGGGAATTGAACCGTATCACGATTAAAAACTCATACCCACTGCCTCTCATTTCGGTCTTGTTTGACCAGCTTCGTACTGCCACCATTTTTTCTAAGATTGACCTACGCGGTGCGTACAATCTAATCCGAATAAGAGAGGGGGATGAATGGAAGACTGCCTTTAATACCCACTCAGGGCATTATGAATATTTGGTGATGCCTTTTGGGCTCTGTAATGCCCCGGCAGTCTTCCAGGATTTCATGAATGATGTGCTCAGGGAATATTTGGATAGATTCTTAGTTGTATACTTAGATGACATCCTAATCTTCTCCCATTCCCTGGAGGAACATCGGAAGCATGTACGCTTAGTCCTCCAGAAACTCAGAGACCACCGGCTTGGGGCGAAGCTGGAGAAGTGCGAATTTGAAGTTCAGCAAATCGCATTTCTAGGATATATTATCTCCCCAGAAGGTTTCCAAATGGAGGGTTCCAAGGTACAGGCAGTCCTGGATTGGGTGCAGCCCACTAGTTTGAAGGCGCTTCAGCGTTTCCTGGGCTTTGCGAATTTTTATAGACGATTTATCGCTGGATTTTCGTCTATAGTGGCGCCCTTGGTGGCACTCACTAAGAAAGGGGCGGATGTTGCTCACTGGTCTTGTGAGGCTAAAGCGGCTTTTGCCCGTCTCAAAAGGGCATTTGTTTCGGCCAAGGTGCTGCGACACCCAGATCCAGAGCGTCCTTTTGTGGTGGAGGTGGATGCCTCTGAGATGGGTATTGGGGCAGTGCTTTCTCAGATGGGAGTGTCTGATAATCGCCTTCATCCCTGTGCTTACTTTTCCCGTAAATTTTCGCCTGCCGAGATGAATTATGACGTGGGTAACCGGGAATTGTTGGCTATTAAGGATGCACTCGAGGAGTGGAGACACTGGCTTGAGGGGGCTAAGTTTGTGGTCTCAATTCTCACTGACCATAAGAATCTGGCATATTTAGAGTCAGCGAAGCGTCTCAATGCCAGGCAGGCACGATGGGCTTTGTTTTTTGCTCGCTTTAATTTTTTGATAACATATCGCCCTGGGTCAAAAAACATCAAGGCTGATGCGCTCTCGCGGAGTTTTGCTCCAATCCAGGAGACCACCGAGGAGCCGTTGCCCATTGTTTCCCCATCATGTATTAAAGTGGGCATTACCCAGGACCTCTTATCATTAGTCCTTAGAGCACAGGAGCAGGCTCCTCCAGACCTTCCGGTAGGTCTTTTGTTTGTGCCTCCTAGGTTAAGACAGCGAGTGTTCCTGGAATTCCATGCCAAGAAGTCGGCAGGTCACCCGGGTATTGCCAGAACTCGGGAGTTGCTATCTAGGGCGGTGTGGTGGCCCTCGGTGGCTAAGGATGTGGATCAGTGGGTTCGGGCATGTGACATCTGTGCCCGAAATAAGACTCCTAGAGGGGTTCCTGTTGGCCCATTACATCCACTCTCTATCCCATCTAAGCCATGGACCCACATTTCAATGGATTTTGTGGTGGACTTGCCCAAATCCTCGGGGATGACAGCCATCTGGGTTGTCGTTGACAGGTTTTCGAAGATGGCGCACTTCGTTCCACTGGTTGGGCAGCCATCAGCCAGACGCCTGTCTGAATTATTTATGCTGCATGTTGTGCGTCTCCACGGGTTGCCACTTGATGTGGTCTCTGACCGCGGATCCCAGTTTGTGGCCAAATTCTGGAGGGCATTTTGTTCCGATCTCCAGATTTCTGTCAGCTTGTCGTCAGGCTACCATCCGCAGTCTAATGGGCAGACTGAAAGGGTGAACCAGTCCTTGGAGCAGTTCCTCAGGTGTTATGTCTCCAAGTGTCAGACTGACTGGGTTGCTCATCTGTCCATGGCGGAGTTTGCCTATAACAACGCGGCTCACTCTGCTACAGGGATCTCTCCCTTCCTTTGTGTGTATGGGCATCATCCTAAGGCCAATTCTTTTGACCCCCTGGACTCCACGCCTGGTGGTTCCTCTGTGGTTTCGGTCCTTAGAGGTATTTGGCGGAAAGTGAAGAAAGCCCTTGTGTCTGTGTCATTAGTGACCAAAAGGGTTTTTGATAAGCGGAAAAGACCCTGCAGCTTCAAATTAGGAGACTTCGTCTGGTTGTCTACCAAGAAATTGAAGTTGAGACAGCCATCTCATAAGTTAGGGCCCCGGTTCATCGGCCCTTATAAGATCACCACGGTTATCAATCCGGTGGCATTTCAGTTAGATCTGCCCCGTTCTTTGGGTATCAATAAAACATTTCATTGTTCCCTTTTAAAACGGGCGATTAGTAATCCTTCTTCCAGTGGAAGACCTTCCCCTCTTCTGATACGTGGCCAGAGGGAGTTTGTTGTTGAAAGGATTCTTGACTCCAAGGTGGTTCGGGGTCGGCTGTCATTTTTGGTGCACTGGAAGGGGTATGGCCCGGAGGAGCGGTCGTGGGTGCGCAGTTGTGATCTTCATGCCCCCAGACTGATACGCTCTTTCTTCTCGCAGTTCCCCGATAAACCCGGTGGTAGGGGTTCTTTGAACCCTCATCAGAGGGGGGGTACTGTTAGGGTCTCCTGCCCTGTGCTGCCACGTCGTCATGGCAACCGGGAGACAAGTGCTAGTGAAGTAACCTGAGCGCAGCTGATACTCCGGTTCGGGTCTTTTGCTGTGCAGTGGTTATAGGCTCTGTGCACGGCAGGGGATCCGGTGCTGGTTTTTGTGCTCACAGTCTGTGAGGTCTGAGTGGGGCGTGGACAGCACCTGCTTTATAAGGCCTCTTTTCAGGGTAAGCAGATGCTGCTGAATCTTTGTTGGTTAGTCAGTTCATGAAAGTTAGCCAGTACTGTGTAGCTTTGTATTTGTTTGTTGCTTACTGCAAATAGGCCTGGGGATTTGGTATTACACTCTGCCAGTCCAGACCTAGCAGTAAGACTGGAGTCAGTCGTTTGGCTTGCTGGGGTTCTGTTACTACTCTGTGAACTTAGCAAGTTTGCGGCTGTATTCTAAGACTTGCCTGTCTAATCCTGTCTCACTGTGCTAGGTGTCAGGGGTCAGTTTAGTGGCAGTAAGCTAAAACCTGTGCACTGCAAGTGAGAAATAGGATTGTGGAGACTCTCCTTGTGTCTATCATTCCATCTCTGACCAAGGAGTTTGCTGCCACACCCGTTGGTAACCCTTTAGGGTTTTGCTGTTGCCCTTAGCAACAGCATTTCGGGTTCTCTACGTATTAAAACACAACATCTTGCTTTTTCCATCTGTGCAGTTCTAATACAAGGGAGATACCCAGTTCCTTAGCCTCTGGGCTTCTCTGTTCACTTTGTGTGTGTTTTGTTGCCCTATTACCTTCTGTGTACGTTATGTCATATTCCCCAGTTTGTCTGTGAGTCCATTTGTTTTGCATAACAGTTCAGACACCAGTACATTCCTGCAGACACTGGAGTGCATAACAGTTCTGACACCAGTACTTTCCTGCAGGCACTGGTGTGCATAACAGTACTACACAATTTGTGACTGTAATCACTTTAAGCTTTTTAAAGTGACCTACAATCCGACCCTACCCATACACCAGCATTGAGGATTGGAATAGAAAAACACTGACAGAATATATAGTAAAGTCAGCAATCACACTAGCAGTCAGTCACATGTTATACATTAGTATAATAAGCAGTATGAGCAAATCATCAACTACAACTACATTTCAAGTATGTAGGAGAATATATTACTGAATCATGTTTAAATAGCTCTACCGTATTCAGACGCATAGTGAAAGAAACAACAGTATTAGTATACAGACTCATATGCAATAGGCACTTATCTAACTATTCATACTCAAAAAGGTAGATAGAAACTTAGTGCTGTATTACCCGTACTCAGTAGAGTGGGATACAGGGAGACTCACCTCGCTTCCAGGAACAATCAATACATTAGCGAACGCTGAGTGGATCCACACACTACTAGTGTACACTGCCGCTCCATGAACCTATAGTGAACACAGACGCTCAGTGAACACAGATGCACCCATCACACAGCTGCCTATGCTGCGACTGGGTCCCCTTCATGTACAGCGTCTGAGATGGAAGCAGGAAACAGTTCATAGCGGGAGACTCGGAGGAAACTGATCATGAACCGGGGGGGAGGGGCGACCAGGAGAGCATTTGACTCCTCACTGCTGACATCAACCATAGAGATCGCGGCCTCATACTATTCCTGGAGCCTATGATCCCTAAGGCCTAGCGCTGTTGTACCCAAGGTGGCAGCCACGTCAGAGACTGTTTGGTAGTCTCCTCCCAAAAGAGTGTGGCTGTGTCCATATTCCCCTTCTAAGCGGAACCGATGCCTTACCTTTTCCCCGTGCTTCGACAACAGCCTGGTAATGTCTGCTGGAGCTGCTAGTATATCCTACACAGACGCCCGCCAAAACAGCACTGTACTCATGGGTAAGCATTGTCGCACCATGGCGGAGAGTTGTTGCAGCGACTCTTTCTAAGGTACGTATAAGACAGTTTTTAGAAAGATCATTCAAGAAAAAATAGTAAGACTATAAAAATAAAATAAGAAAGCTTAGGGCTGCTAAAAACCAGCAGTCCTCTGACCATGGTCCGGCTCCTGCCGCACCAAACAAAAAACTGATTTGCCTGAGCCAGGAGGTGGGGATATATGGAGGGGCCCGTTGCATGCTGGGAGGCCAAAAAGCTTTGACCAATTGGTGCAAATCCGCTGTCGCTTCATCATATCCCAGTGTTATCCTGTGGATAACCTGTGGACCCTGCCGGAGAAAGGCATGTATTCCCTATTTATTTATTTATTTCTTGCTTACAAATCATCACTGTAGTGCTGTAAGTATACTGTAGATAGTATAACTGTCAACTAAAATCATTAAAAAAATACACTTTATAAAACATTAGTGCTTGCAGTCATGTCTTTATAACTGCCAAATCCCAGTCAACGTTAGGGTACCACAATAGAGGTGACCATCAGTACCGGCTCGCTGATCCTTGTTCTAAGAAGTGGAAATGGAAAAGAGTTAAACAAGCATGAATATCTTACCCTCCTTAACCAATGGGAGTACTGGATCCTGCATCACTACAACAACAGAGCTGGTTGCTTCATATCAATGCATCCATGTGTGCTGACTGTGGCAACACTAATAGATGTGCTTACCTAAGTGGTAATTCTGTGGTTTCTACAGCTATGGGTGCTATTAACTGTCAGTGTGTGCTGGGGTTTGTCATTTCACAACACTTGAAGAGCCATTGCACAACAAAAAAGACCATTATAGAAAATGGGGGCATGTTGCCCCTCTTTTGTACGCATGCCAAGGCTAGGGTCTGTGTCTTCTGATGCAGAGATCCTGGCCCCAGCAGCGTGAATAGCCCGGCCATCCTGCGTAACATGAGGGTCACTCAGATAGTTGCTGTTCACACAGAGTGATCCGATTCTATGTCTTGGGATGCAGCAGCAGCAAATCAGTGAAGCCGTAGGAGGTGTTAATTTACACAAGACACCTTCTGCAGCTTTTGCATACTTTTGGACAGCAGCTGCGTCCAAAGAGGGAGCTGCAGTATGAACTGCAGCCATCTCTGAATCATGCCCAGAGATAGGTATAGATGCTCCCAGTGCCTTGATCGTCCTGTCCCTGGCTCAGAAAGATTTGAGAGTGATCTCATTGATAAGGAGCATGTAATCTTTTCTAAATGAGGATGCACACTATTTAATTATTGCTTCTTTCACACTTAAGGTGCATACACACAGAGATTTTGACTATGAGAGATTATGACTGAGAGATTTCCCTTGAACTGGCAGTAGGAGATTTTGACTAACTTTTGCAGCGACATAGTCTAAATTGACTTGCCTGCACAGTCTTTTCTTCCCAGCGATAGCGACCTGGCGGGGACGCTCATCACTAACGCTGCATGTGTACAAACAGCGCAATATGCACTAACTTTCCGAGCGATTTTGACTATATAGTCAAAATTGCTCTGCTATATCGCTCCGTGTGTACACACCTTAAGGTATACCTATTTATTTATTTTTGATTCATGAAAAACACAAAGTAGGACAACTGCTCATTTGTAATTGTTTTCCAATTATTATTTAGAGAATAAAAAAAGTGAAAAAAACAAACATACTGTAAACACTGATAGCTAAATAAAAATATAGTTTTCCTTACCAGTACAAATCTGTACATTGTTTTTGCCACGGCAGGGTAATCTTCGTAGTGCGCCCAACATGGCTGCCTTATCTGGTGCGCTTGTGGATGGGATGAAAAATACATGGACCTGATGGTTTTATTGGAACCCTGTCTTCTAAGGGTGGACTATTCCACCCTGGGTAATCCTATGCAGTGCACCTAAGATGGCTGCCACACCTGATACCTTGTGAGGGTTGAATACACAGCCCCTGGAGGTTATTACCCAGAATGCCTACACCAATCATGCATTATTTCTGTGGTTTTTTTTTTATTATTATTGTCTGTGTGGTTTATCTTTTGATGTAATACTTAAATCTTCGGTATTATGTGCATTGTTTGAGTTCTAGTTGGCGCCGCGGATGGCTGCCTCGGTGCTGCTCTGCCAAGCAGCCTTCGTTTTTAGTCTTACATGTATAATATGTCTAATATGTGGAGTCTATCGTACAGTTGCAATGTGCAGTATGAACCCATAAGTGTAATGTTTGTAATGTATGCTATGTTTTTCGCCCTTCTTATGCTATGTATTCCCCCTTCATGTTGCTGCTTGATGATGCATTGTACCACAAAGAATTCCTAGTGTACATGAGTACACCTGGCCAATAAAGCTGATTCTGATTCTGATATTCCATTTTTTTGCCCCTTTAATAGGCTCTGGTTATTAAAAATACAAAGACAAAGTGGAATATGCTAGAATTCAATTAATGAAATAAGGATTTAAAAATAGGGATTAAAAAAATCATAAAAAGATCTATTATTGTTCATCATTTCCTTTTACTACTTTTATTTTATACTGCTTCCTTCTAATGTTCACTTAGCCGGCATTGACTGTGCTTAAATATCCTGTAACAGCTATATAAACTATCAAGTGGTATCGACCGTCAGGTGACAAGTGATGGGATGTGGAACAATAGTTAGTCTACAATGGTAGAACAGCTTTCTGCTTGTTAGAGAACCCCCTGTGTTTTGTACTTTTGCATGTTGCCCTGTATCCCCTGTGTCCTGTGATCTAAGCAGAGTGGGTATCAGTATTGAGGTTGAAGAAGGACAAAGGCACAAAGGGAGGTGGTGGAAAAGACTACAAGCCTGAAATAATAATTAAATTGCTTGAACATTATTTTTTATACTAGCGCTTGTCAACTGGGACACTCTTTAGTACAAGCCCAGTGACTCGAAGGATGCCTCATAACCATACACACGCACACGCCTGATTAACTGCTCACTCCTCATGCTGCCAAGTGTCAATAGCTCTGCATAATTGGCCCCATTGGTGCCCAGCTGCCTTAGTTAATTTGTGTTTAACATCATACTAATGCTGATTATTCAATTGCATCAATGCAAAAATAATTAGTGTTTGGTAGAAGAAAAGACTTGTGGAATGTTAGCATGTAGCTTCTGTCTATACATTAAAAATGTAAAACTATGGGAATTTATGTTAAAATATTAAAAATTTGCAAACAAAATCTGTTTTAATCCAGGAAACTATAGAACAGGATTACTGCCTGTGGTGTTTTTTGATCTAGAAATTCATCTAAAACTTGATGGTGACTTCCGTCCAGATGGGTCTCTATGCTAATACCCCAATAAAAAATACAATTACAACAAAATTGAAAATGCTTTTGCTAGGGTTAAATATACATGCAACATTGCTTAAAGTATTAGAAGGTCTATTAATATTGTTTGTAAAGACTTTACCTTTTCAGTTTCACAAGAACAATTCTTCGACTCAGATTTCTCAGCTCTGGTGTATAGGGAATTTATACTTTTCATTATTACAACACACAGTTTGTGTCTCTCCAGATTATTGCCAGTCTCTTGACCTCTAAACGCATGGATCCCGAGATACAGCTCATTTCTCTACAAGACACGAACAGCTGTGGGGACAAATGAGTTCTCTTGTGACTTTCCATCGTTGACCCTTCACACTGCATTTTCCACCATGTAGCAAAATATGACAATACTGGTTATACAACATTTATAGAGGGTCATTGGATTTTCTGTTTGATTTAAGCATAAACAAAGATAATATTTTCATTGATGTATCCCAAAAAAATACAAATTATATTTGATATAAAAACACGTGACCAGTTATCTGGGAATTCTCGGTACATAAGAATTTATGAGAATTTTTCATTTTGAGCATTATGCCTAAAATGGGTATGGGACTCAGGGTCGACACCCATTAGGTTGACACCCATTGGTTGACAGTGGGTAGGTCGACACTGGAAATAGGTTAACATGGCCATTAGGTCAACATGCACAAAGTCGACATGAAAAAAGGTCAACATGATTTTTTAATGTTTTTTTGATGTTGTTTTCTCCGTCAAGTGAACGGAAACCCCAATTAGTGCACCACATCCCCTTGCATGGCTCGCTTCACTCGCCATGCTGCGGGCAAGGTGCCTTGCTCCGCTATCACTGCGCTTGGCACAGGTTACCATTCCCAATAGTAGTCCACGTGGATCGTAAAGTATGAAAAAGTTCCACAAAAAAAAAAGAAATTTGTGGAAAACTCATGTCGACCTTTTGGCCATGTCGACCTATTTATAGTGTCGCCCTACCCACTGTCGACCAATGGGCATCGACTTAATGGGTGTCAACCTAATTGGTGTCGACCTGAAGTCCAGATACCCCTAAAATATACTGTACAACATTTATTAAGGTCCTTTTGTTTAACACCTCGCAATCACTAGCTAGCAGTACTCCTCACAGTTGGAATCATTTAAGAAGCACAAAATGTGGTAATTCCAAAGCTGAAATGCTATTTTGGACCAGTCAGGCTCCTTAATTGGAGGTAAAGCAAGATTTCCACTTGGTGCCTAACAATAGATTTACCTAACAATGTTGCCATATTTGCAAAGGGGCAGAAATTTACACAGAAAAAGATCAGTTCAAGTGGAAATTGGCAAATTACAGGCATTGCTCATGAGAGATTCAGGAACTGGTCATGTCTTGATTCTTAAATGGGTTATGTGAATCGGTTCAAACTTTAATCAGAATGTCTTCAATACTGTCAGGAACCAGGACTTAAGCGCCACACACACTGGGCAAAGCCTACGGTGACGAGCGATATGAATAATATCGCTAAGAAATTAACGATATATCATTCATATAATTTGGTGTGTAGGCAATAACGATTAACGATACGCGTCCTGGCTGTCGTTCATCATTGGTTTCCCATTGTTTTTCAATGCAAAACAATTTAGACGATAACGATCATCAGTCACGTTCATCGTCGAAATTTCTGCCACCGCCCAGGGTGTAGGGCGCTTAAGCATCTCATGCCTTACCGGTGCACCCTTCATTCTGCCTCCTGTTGCACTGGTCCGGCACCCCTGAACCTTGCTCCAGTCCCTCGTTATCACGGGTGCCGCCATGTTGCTGTGGATCTGCTGATTGCCAGTCCTCCAACCACAAGCGTCGGTTAGTCACATGACTCCACTTTCCAATGGATAACCAGCAAGGGGATAAAAGGGCTAGACAGAGCTCTAGCAAATCACCCAGAACATCGGCACTATCTCAGCTACGTTCAGGCTCAGACTCCAGTGTTCATCTCATGTTCTTGTTGTCCTATTTATTACCAGCGATTCCAAGTTCCAGCAGTATTACCAGCACTCTGATTCAGCTACAAGAATTAAACCTACATTAAGACTCCAGCAGCATTACCAGCACTGTGATTCAGCTACAAGAATTAAACCTACATTAAGACTCCAGCAGCATTACCAGCACTGTTACTCAGCTAACTAGATACTGTATATTGTAGGCCCCAAGGGCAAAAGTTTGCATTGGCCTCTATTCACCTCTAAATGATGAAAAACATATATAACACATCTAACTGTGACAGGAAAGAAGGGCCTCTCTCACCTCTGGGCCCCATAGCAGCTGCACTCCCAACACCTATGGTTGCTGCGCCCTTTCCTTCATTGCTAATTATGACCAACCGATATGAAATAATAGGCCTGATTCAGAGATGTACACAAATCCAATGGTTTGCATACACCTTTGATGGTTATATATCTGCACATGTGCATCTGCACAGTTGTAGCGTCTCCTATGCTGCAGCTATTTGATGGAGGGGAAGGGGTGGCGATGGTGAGCATTTTGCAAAACGTCTGCCTTGTTTTGTAGGCATGCCAAGTTTAGGGTCTGCATCTTCTGAGGGAGATTTTCTGGCCTCTGCTCCCTGATTACGCCTCCCATTCTGAGTAACCAGAAGGTCACTCAGATGTCTGATGTTTTTGCAGAAGATCCAGTGAATGCAGTAGCAGATTAAAAAAGCTGGCAGGACACCTCCTGCAGCATTAGCATATTTTTGCACAGCAGTTTTTTCCAAAGACTCTAAGGCAGTGGTTCCCAAACTTTTTTGAATCACGGCACCCTAGCGTATCACAATTTTTTTCACAACACCAAGCGTTATTGAGAAATTTAGAAAAAAAATTAAATTAAGTAAAATGTGCTTATATGTCATCCTTAGGTTCAGTTATGTGGTGATGGGACAGGATTCACTTCTGGTTTGCCCACATAATTTATGATTGGAAGACATCAGCACTGGATTTGCCAATTACATTGACCATATATATTTGAATTGGTTCTTGAACCAATCCAAGGCATCCCTGCAAGTGTCCTGAAGCACCCCAGGGTGCCTAGGCACACAGTTTGGGAATCACTGCTCTAATGACAAAAAAGGGCCAAATTAAGTGATTTTAGCTTTTTTGGGGCAATTTAAAAAAATAATAATCCAAAATCGAAAACCAGTCATGATGGTTTGGCAAATCCAAATCAAAGCCAGATGACAAATCAGAGCCAAATCCAAATTCAGCAAAAATGGTCCAGCGCACATCTCTAATATAGCTACAGTATGTTTATATACATATATATATTCATGGCTGACATGATGACTGGATATCCCTTGTGATTGCCTTGAAAAAGGCCTTAGGGGCCGAAACGTTGACACGCTTTTGCTGACTTGGATGTACTAATAAAAGCCTTTTTATCTCTACGTGGATTGGTGAGTGCCCTCTTGTGGGAGTCATTTGATCCCACTTACATACCTGGTATAAATATATATATATATATATATATGTGTACCAGGAAAGCTATCGGCGCCACAGATGCAGTATAACAAGCAACAACACTAGTAGTGGAACTACGGATGTATAATCAGCCTAGTGGGCACTCCCTATGTGTTATCAGGGCGTCAGCTTTGTACCTCAAGTATGGTTAGGCACCGGTATAAGTGTCTAAGATAAAGATTTATGAACAAAGGATGAGGTAATAAAAAGCGACCACTGGTGCAAAAAACATTTGTAAAACTAGGCAGTTATATAAAAAAGTTTACATTTATTACAATATAGCACTAAAAACAAACCGAGTATTTATGAAGTAAAAATAAGTAGAAGTACCATACATAAAAAAACATACATAAAAAAACGCATGGAAAGGCTAGAAAGCATAAAAGGGGTACATAGGACATAAAAATCCGTGAGAATAAAAATTTTAAAAAAACAATTAAAAAAGAGGAGTGAAGTATCTTAACTTAGTCACTGAGGTTAGATCAAGGCAGCACCCAACGCGTTTCGTCCTATCTGGACTTCATCAAGGGGTGATTTGAGACTAGAGACAGATCCTATATATATACTCATCCTAAGGGGAAGTGGTGGCTACATCACTTCCTGTAATTAATTGTTTAGTGTGATCATAAAACACCAAAATACCAGTATAATTAATCTATATTGTGGCTATAATAATAGAAACATCAGATATTTAGAACTTAGTGTAAAACGAGCAGTGTAACAGGTTTAAAACACAGATAAAACACGGAGCCACGGACTTCCTGTCCGGACAGTCCGTGACATCATATCCGCCCCACATCCGGTGTCCTTTTTCTCGAAGTGCGCATGCGTCCGCTCCGTGTGGCGGACCATGCTCCCGTCACTAGAGGGTGTCCTCGATACGGCGGACTGATTTCTCCAATGTCTATGTTGGTAGTGGTGTGAACGGAGTCCTCCGGCGGCCATTTTGTGTTGGAAAAATGTCCTCTGTATTCTGTATTCACGGCGGCCATGTTTTTGGAGTGCAGATATGCCCGATGGCTTTTTCTCATTGTTGTTATTGTTTAGATCCTTTCCCAAAAATATGTCCAGCTTCATAATCAGTTAACATATGTGAAGATATACAAAAGAAAGAGTGGGGTCAGGGTCATATTTGCGTTGCTTGCATATAGTTTAAAGGTTCATCAGATGCATTAAATCATAACTTCTAAATGTACATCAGGTGAATTACACCTTAATTTATCTATGTTGTAGCAACACAACATTAAAGATGGATACCGCAACATTGATGATGTACATTATTCTATACAATTTTATACAATTTTATATAAGTGGGCTACCTCTTCGTGCAAAATTGCAGTAATTACTATAGGTAGATGAGAGAAAGAGAAGGGGACAGTAGGGGAGATTCAGAACCAAGGTTAATAATCCTTAGTGTGATGTTGAGATTATGCAGATTTAGGTGAGAGGTTAGCAGACACTTGAAGGTAGGAAGAGCGTAAAAAACCAAGGTTAAATGGTAATAGTGCATATACACATAATTGTTAGAGAATTCCTCCAGTTTTTTCCAGCATCCTTAGGTTTACAAAACCCGATCTTCCAATGAGGTCTCCCATTCTTGTACTGACCGGGCCCAGCCTCACTTAGCTTCCAAGATCAGACGGTATTGGGCGTCCCCAGGCTGGTATGATTGTAATAATATTATGGGATTGTGGACAAGAGCTCATCTCCAGCAGTGTATATAGTAAAGATACAGATTAGTATCCAGAACCGGATACGTGATTATCCTAAATAATAAAATAAGTTTTAAAAGGTGCTGTATAGCTTATATAAGGACCATGATCAGAGCGTCAGAGAGAATTATACAGAGTTTGTAAAAATAAGAGTGTCATAGGAGACATTACAATAGCAAGAGAGTGGAGGGGGGGGAACCCTAAGTTTGGTAGTTCAGAATTGGATTCTCCGACCCGTCCTTAGTTAGTTGGTTACAACACCTGGTCTCCCCTGCGGGTTTCCCAACCAGGTACTGGCCAGGCCTAACACTGCTTCGCTTCCGGAATTGGGCATGTCCAGTGTGGTATGGCTGTAATATTAGTAAGGAGACGGGACTTCATTTCATGATGAAGGACAGAGGGAGCAAATGTATGGAATGGCTTACATTATAAGAAGGGTGCTATCTCATATCCTTCATTGAGGCCATCTGGGTGAAGAGTGTTCAGTTCGTAGATCCAGAACATCTCTCTCCTGGAGAGGAGTTTGGAAAGGTCTCCTCCTCTGTCTCCCAAGGATACCAATTCGATGCCTTTGTAGGTTAGTTCCTCTGGGTCTGAATTGTGGTATTGATGAAAGTGTCTTGAAACTGCATGTGTTAAAACTTTGTTCCTTATATTTCTCACGTGCTCTTGGATGCAGAGTTTCAAGGCCCTCTTGGTTTTGCCTATGTACTTCATTTTACACGGGCACTCTAGGAGATATATCACTGATGGTGTATTGCAGTTGATAAATTGTTTAATGCGATATTCCTTGTTGGTGTCGGTCTTATAAAATGATTTCCTGTTCTGATGAAGGTGTCTGCAGATATTACATCTACCACACTTGAAACTGCCTACACATTTCGGCATGATGTTTCTTGCTTCCGGATTCCTTAACATGCTGGGTGCCACAAGGTCCTTTAGACTTTGAGATTTCCGAAACACCATTTTTGGTTCCTTAGTGAGGTAGTCCTTCAGTATGGGATCCATTAGCAAGATATGCCAGTGTTTCCTCAGAGTTTGTTTAATGAGATTATCGTGCCTACTGTAGGTGGTGATAAATTTAACTGTATCCTCTTTGTTTTCCTTGGGTTTGTATTCCAAAAGTTCTCCTCTTTCCAGGGCTTTGGTTCTGGTGGTAGCTCCTTCCAAAAGTCGAGTGGGATACCCCTTATCCTTAAATCTTTCCTTGTAAACTTCAAGTTGTTGATATCTGTCCTTAGTGGTTTTGCAATTGCGTGCTATTCTGTTAAATTGAGAAAACGGAATATTGTCTTTCCACTGTTGCCGGTGATTGCTCCTGTAGTGCACGTAACTGTTCATGTCTATGTTTTTAATGTAGTTGCTCGTGATGACTTCCTTTTCCGAGTGTGTTAGTACCATGTCCAGGAATTCAATTCTTTCAACGTTATCCGTGGCCGTGAACCTGAGATTCATATTGTTATCCGAAATGTATGTTAAAAATTCTTTAACGGTTTGCTCGTCTCCTTCCCACACAATCAAAATGTCGTCGATGTAACGTTTATAAAAAATGATGTTCTGCTGATATGGATTGTTTGTAAAAATGTGCCTATTCTCCCACTGTCCCATAAAAAGATTGGCGAAGCTGTGTGCGAAAATGGTGCCCATCGCGGTTCCGCAGATCTGGAGGTAAAACCCATCTAAAAATGTAAAATAATTATGCTTCAAAATAAAATCCATGAGTTCACATATAAAAAGTCTGTGATCCTCAGTAATGAGATGGTCTTTGCTGAGAAATTCATTGCAAGCTTCGATCCCCTTATCGTGCTCTATACAAGTGTACAAGGACTGCACATCAATTGTGACCCATCTGTATGTGTCCTTCCACTGAAATGTTTCCATCAAATTTAGGACCGCTGTGGTGTCCTTCAGGTACGCTGGAAGTTCCATCACATATTTTTTAAGGAATATGTCCACATACTCCGAGAGATGTGAGGTCAGGGAATCAATCCCTGCCACTATCGGTCTGCCTGGGGGATTGTCCAGGGATTTATGTATTTTGGGGAGAAAGTAAAAGATGGGGGTAACGGGGTTGGAATTTAGGAGATATTGATACTCATCCTTAGTGATTACTTCACGTCTGAAGCCCTTTAGAAGCATTGTCCTTAGTTCTTCCACAAATGTTTCCTTGGGATCGTTGGGCAGTGGCGTGTATGAGGATCTGTCTCCTAGTAATCTATTTGCTTCTATGGTATAGGCTTCCCTATCCATGATGACCAACCCCCCCCCCCTTTATCAGCTGCTTTTACGACTATGTTCTTATTTTCCTGTAGTCTTTTCATGGCTTCTGTTTCCCTGTTCGTAAGATTTCTTTTTTTATTGGTGTGATACTTGCATCACAGAGGTCCTTCTTTACTAATTCGTAGAAGAGGCCCACATTGTGTTCTTTGGATTCTAGGGGATTGTCAAAGTCAGAAAAATATCACGCCACACATTGCCATATATGCACCTCATGCGAGTGCCTGCTGCACGTGCATGAGCCCTCCCGTGCGTGCGTATACTCGCTTTTGCGTGCACCCGCATGCGCACGGTATGCGCATTTACGGTAGAGTTTGTGTGCGTCTAGCGGGCGACTCAATCGTAACATATTTTAGTCATATAATGTATTTTGTAGATTATGGTCCCTTTGATAGAATCTGAAAGTTTAGTTAATGTAGCATGTTCAGGGACAAAGAGATTCCTCTTTGTTTGATACGAAGGGTCAGACAGGGGTTACACAGTGGTGTTTAGTATCCATCGGAAGAGAATATAATTAGCAATATTCCGGTGTTGGTTTGAAGCAGATTACTCGCTCGTGCGTATAGTTATGGACATAAGAAGTTTATGGACATTTACTATATTTGCACTTTATTACCCATGCGGCGGGAAAACCAGTTTCCCTCCCACCTGAGCAGTTTGGAATAGTCACATCCCACCTGTATGAACCAACCTATGACCTTTTGTTATAATGCGGAGACGAATTCCTGTGTCCAATGAACAATAAGAATGTAGGGACCATTGTACTGTATTGTGTGTAGTGTATAAAAGGACAAGCCGATCTGGGCCAGCTCTCTACTCTTTTCAACGGTTCTCATCACTGATAATCGGGAGCTGGATATCCAGAAAGGCGCTTGCGATTGTTTCCCCTTGTGTGTAAGTTCTCTGCAACCATATTTATCTCCTATTTGTTGTAAGCCATCTCTCTCTCTCTTTCCCCTTAAATGTAATTGTGTCTTTGTTGTATTTTAACGTGTAGTAACTCGGTTAGGTATTTTATGTTAGTTTGGTAGTGTATAACTTGTATTGTGTATTCTTTTGCGATTGAACGTTCATTCTCTCCCTTAAAAGGTGTTAGAACCTTAGACCGGTATTTGAGTGTTTATTATATTGCTAAAGTGTTCTCTGAGCATCACATACGCTCATACAGCTTTTAAACTAACAAGGTTACACTGTGTTGCATTTACACCTTATCACTGCACAAAGGTTTACAGTATAAGTACATTGTTTATGATATTGTTACAAAGGTTTAACTCTGTGAGCGTCAGCGCCGCTTGTGATCTCCTCGTGGTCTCGAGCGTCCGCTGCGCTGATAGCGTATCATTACGTTAGTCGGCAGCCTATAGCGGGCTTGCCTTTACGCTTTAAGCCGTGAGCGAACGTGCCACTCGTGTGTCTCGTCCACGGCTAAGCGTTTGTTACGCTACGTGCGTACTCTTATGGTATTCCATACGCCAATTGCGTACTGTGTTCATTAACCTTTTAGAGTGTTTTAATAGGATAAATTATAGGCTTTTACAATTGGGGACTCGCCCGCTCTTCACATATCTGCACTAGGTAATTTCAGCAGACATTATCGGTCAGCAAAGGGCGGGAGGTAATATTCCTCGTAGTGCTGACCAGATAAGCGTCTGCTTCGCTTAGTAAGGAGTGCTGAAGGAATCCGGAACCAGAAGGTAGGAACAGTACGTTATTGTCTTTTAAAACCTGTTTAGTTTTTGTTTTGCGAACGTACGCATAAGCACACACACCTGTATTTCTTGTTTAGTATTATTTGTTCGTGCCTCATTCTCCTGATTGCCACATACTAGTGATAAACGTGCTGAGACATTTGGTGTTATTAATAGTTAAAAGATAAAAAGCAACATTTAAGGGAATAATTGTAAAAGGCACGCACACAATCTCGCCTAGAATACAAGGGAGATTTGAGTGGTGTCCGGTGAAGGATTACTGTTAAAGATCATTCACATTGATAAACATGTAGTGTGTTACTGTGGACGTACTTGGTCTGTGTACACGTGTCCTTACAAGGGCAGGGCATACGCAGCAAGGGTCGACGCACGGAGCGTATATTACGCAACGGAGCGTACGGATACACCCACATAATACAAACCGCACGATAGTATTGTTTAATAGGCGATAAGGAAATAACGCGATAATAACACAGATCTATCTCAAATCCAAAAATTTAAAGTTAAAAGAAAAAGAAACCTTCTCTATTGCAATTCTTCTGGGTTAGGCTAATACTGAATGAAAGGAATTCTGTACAGAAATAAGAGTGTTCAAATGTAAGAGTGTGTGTATATATAAGATTTCTCTTTTATTACGGAAGTGGGAACCATAGGCCAGTAGAAAGAGGTACACCAGCGAGAGTGATAGCGTGGGGTGGCTTGGGAGGCGTCCCTTGTTAATCTCGACATATTAATGAGCAGTAGAGTCTGCTGTACATAACAGACCAGGAGGTCACAGACCAGGAGGTCACAGACCAGGAGGTCACAGGAGGTTCAGGTACAGCAGACTAGAAGTAGAGAGCACAACCGAAGAGGGTTGGTGCGAGACCCATATAGGCCAACAAAGCTCATTGCTGAAGGAATTCGCAGCAGAAATCTTCGATTCCACTGATCGTTCCGCACATAAGATTAGTTGCTTGTGTGCGGATACGATTGTACCGCATGTGATTGTGTGCATTAGCGTGTCTTGAATTCAGAAGAACGCTACTTGCACATTGTTAACGTGATTTGTGTAATTTTTTTTATTTTAAGGGAAGTAGCCTGATCACTCAGGGACTTTCCAGCGACTGACACTTGCTGGGGAGGGTAAGACACTCCCACACGCCCGAGCAAGTAGACGTACTTAGGTGCCCTAGGTTGGGTACGGAACCTCTGGGAACTTTGGTCGCCGTATTGGCCAGCGTGGGCGGAGTTAAGTGGGCGGACCTCGTTGCAAAACCCCCACCGCAACCTTACCCCGGACATTTTGGTTTTCTGTAAGGGTTGCCGAAGACCCTGATTTGAAGTCAGAGGTAGTGAAAGCAGCACCTGCAGAGATGGGGGCCAGTTGTTCAGGTAAGGGGCGATCAACCCAGGTTCAGGTTGATTTGAAACCGATCAATCAGGTCGGCAAGGTCATGTGTGAGAAATCAGACCAAGATGGTCATCACACAGAAATATTATGCAATGAATGGGAAGGGATGACTGTGCATGACGGGGAGAAGTTTTCCCGGGTAGGTACTTTTAACCCAGAAGTGTTACAAAATTTAAAGAGAAGAGTTTGCCTGATTAAATCTTCAAAAAGGCATATTAGACATTATGATGATTTAAAATTGTGGCAACAGGAAAGTGAAATGCAAAGAAATTTAACTTACATATCTGACTCTCATCTTGGGAAGAGAGACATGGCAATGGAGAGGATTATGGTTGCAGAGAATGGCGCAGTGGTGTACGATAAAAATGCACTTAGTAACTGTATTAAGAATGAAAGTAACAAATGTAATAATGTTTATAAAAATGAAAGTGTAAAAATTACAAATGTTAACCTGTGCAAGTCGCACCCCATGTCAAACTTCCCTCAGGACTACAAGCAAGAAAGTGAGCCCAGCACGATGTCGGCACCTTTTCCAGTAGCCATCCTACCAGACATCCAGGTGGACGCGACCAAATCGGTAAAGGCAGTAATCAAACCCCCTAACAGAGGGTCAGGTGAGGTCGTGTCCACAGGTACGTACGGTGTTATATATCACGCACAAACAAATGTACCCCATATTGTAAGACCAACACAAGGTGATGTAATTGAATTTAGTCCAGTCAGGGTGATCACAGTCCCCAATGGGAAGACTGACGATCAGGGAATCATTCCCGCCAAGGACAGTGCAATGCGCCGTCCCTGGTCCCGGACAGAATTGAGATCAATCATGTCTGAATTCCCTGATCCTAGGGAAGATCTAGTTTCATGTCAAAGATTTATTAAAGAACTAGGAAACTCCACAGAACCCACCAACAAAGATTGGCGGACAGTGCTGAGGGCATGTTTGCCCTCCAGTGTTGACCCTGCAAAATTTATTTCTGATTGTAAATTAGACACGGAGGTACCTTGTACGGAGGAACACAATCAGGAATGTATTAAGCAGATCAACCGACAGTTAGGAAAATATTTCCCAGCCGTTGTCGAGTGGAGCATCAAAAGACACCTGGAGTCACAGGGCAGGAAGCAAATAACAATCAGTAGACAAGCCCTGACAACGAAGCCACACCAGCTTAAGACCCAAAATCCTGTGAGAAAGTCAAATGTGGTAGTTTGTTACCATTGTCACAAAGAGGGACATTTTGCAAGAGATTGTAGATCAAGAAGTAGACAAAAGTCATATCATCCCCCTAGACAACAACATAACCATGGTATCCAAGGAATAAGGGAAGTACAGGGAAAGCGGTTGATGGCGATGGGCATCCAAACATTAGAGGAGACATCAAATCAACCAAAACCCCAGGCCATTGGCACATGGAGGAAATCAAGGATTTGTTATCTTTGTAAAAGAGAAGGGCATTATGCCAGCAACTGTAACAACCCACATAAAGTCAGACCCCCTAGACAAAGAGATGAGCAAAGTTATGACACACCAAATTATAATCAGGGATCATATAGGGAGAAATTTTGGGCCACACCCATGATATGTAGTCAGGAAAGGTGATCATTAGGACTGATGGTAAGCCTGAGGTAACAGTTAATAAATTGGGAGGCCGTTCCCTGAAGACACAGGAATGACCAGGTGAAACGTTGTAAATTTATCTGAAAATGTTTTTTTTCTCTCCTTATCTCTTACGGTTATCGGTAGGACTCAAACATTACATAGCTACTTGGTCTTTGCAGAAGTCTACCAAACCCCAGCATGACCTACCCGCATCAATGTATCCTAGCCAGATACAAAGGGTGGAGTTTGGAAATGCTGGTGGAAGGGACTGCGCAAAGATACCATTGGACATGTAGGTGTGACAGCCTGATGATGAACGGAAGAACTGACAATGTTTTTTTTCCTCTCCTGAAAAATGTTTGAAAAATGTTTTTTCTGTTGTTGTTTATTGTTGATTTATGTGACACATATATATATGAACGGTTCTCTCTCCCTTGTTGTTTTTTTTCTCTCTCTCTTCTTTCTCATGTTCTCATAACGTTATAGATGGTATGTCACACATCAGTTGGATAAATGGTAATGCAAGATTTATTCTCCTTACAGAAAGAGCGCTGAGCTAGAAGAAATATTGTATCACCAGAATGTTTAGAAGACTGAGAGACAGTACCTTTGAGATGACAGCAGAACAAGAAGAACAACAAGACTAGAGAACTAATTATCGTAACAAGTTTCTCTCCCCCTCAAACTGTTTTTCTGTACCCCCATTACAAATTTCTCCTTTTCTCCTCCTGTAAGATGGACTTGCCCCAAGAGACTGTGATACGGATTTTCCTGTTGACCATGATGTTGACCAGAGCAGTCTGTTTCGGTGAGAGTACCAGTGAGGTCGAGAAAGGATCCAGAAAGGTTCTGATGACTGAGACGGAGGTGTAAATTTCCAATAGCAACACAATCACCGAGCAAAGGCGAGTACCGGAAACGATCTAGCAGCCATGTTATTTGTAAACATTGTGAAGGACTGTTAACTGAAAAGAACTGTATCTGTAGACACTGTGATAGTTGAGGATGGGTGCATCAAGAAATGTCAGTCCAGTTTTAATATCCATATGGATAGGCATCCACTGAGTGACTATCACTCCTTAGTGGGTAAAGTGTTAAATCAGACAGATTGTTGGGTATGCTCTCAAGTACCTCAAGGCCATAGCAAATCAGGATTAGTACCATTCCCTTTAACTATAGGGGAGGTACTTGAGCTAAGTGGTGGGAGACCGGTGGACAGGAGGTTTAATATCTCCAGTCCTCCTAGTTTGAAGCTCCACCAATATCATGTGGATAGATCCCTAGTATGTTTTAACATTTCCAATCCCCGAAAGCCGGGAAATTGGGAAGTGTCATGGAATAACCAAACCATGACCTTTTCATACAGAGCCGATAGAATGTCTACAGATACAGAACTTATACGCCACATAGCCGGTAGTGGAAAATATTTCCGATATAGGTATACCCTAGGAAGTAGGATCATGAGAGTTGGAGAAGTATCACCAGGATACTGTGCACATGTCGTACAAACAGATACGTGTACTAAACAGATGAGAGAATTTGGGTTAGGAGATTTCATATGGAAAATTTGTAATATGGTTATGTCACACTCCGTCCCATATGTTCTCCCCGATGATGCATATTTCATATGCGGGAGGAAGGCGTATAAGTGGCTTGCCCCAAACTCAGAAGGGTTATGTTATATTGGAAAAGTACTGCCTGAGGTAATGACTGTATCCCACACTAAAATGAAAGATATTCACCATGGTGCCCAAGCTCCTTACACTCACACTCATTACGAGCACGTCGTTAAACGGCACTTGATAGAAAGAACAGAGCATCCGGCCTCTGACCTGATCCATGAATCCACCGGGATTCAAGTCCTACTCGCGTTAGATATCACTCGTACCGCCAGAGGAGTTATGAATTATAGATATATATCTGCGCTTGCAAATTTATTAGATAATATCACTGAAATGTATGATGACACATTCAGGTATACTGGGAGAGAGTTACAAGCCGAAAAAACAGAACTGGTTCAGCATAGGATGATTCTCAATTATCTCACGGCTGTGACGGGCGGGTATTGTGTTACCCTAGCGACTCAGTATGGAATAAAGTGTTGTACGTATATTACAAACTGCACTGAGGACCCGGTCGAGGTCATAGATCAAAAGATGGATGACATTTTGCAATTAAAGTGGGAGTTCCGAAGGAAACACAATCTCACCCTCGCTGCTGTGGGTAATGAGCTGACCGGTTGGGTGTCATGGTTGAACCCACGAAATTGGTTCTCTGGTTTAGGAGAATGGACTCAAGGAATTATCATGGATGTAGGGAAATTTCTTTTGTGTATTCTGGGTGTCATCATATTGGTCGGTCTGATATTTAGATGCGTTCGGGTTTTAACAAAGTGTAAACGTAGCGCCCGAGTGATGAGTTTAAGAAGTGAAGATACTGTAATAACAATGACTGATTTGATTTATGACCCAACGATAGAGACAATGTTGTGATGAAAATGTGATACAACGGTCCGTTTCTTTCACCCGTTTCTCCTTTGTTTTCCTCCAAGGTAAAAAGACATCCGCTTGGAAGAAGAATTTGACAACCTTTTACACAGACAACTGATGGACTATGCCATAGACCCCCCATATCCCTAGTAACTTTAATTTTACGCTAGCCCAACACTCTTTGTAAGTCTATGGACATTGAGAAAGCTTTTGCTCGCATTTTTGGCAAAAGCCCAAAGAGACTACAGTCAACATGTACATCAAGACAAGACACCAGACAAGACTTCAATCAACAAATGTATATTAAACTCACATAGTTTATGACTGCATTTACCATAATTGCTCCTTATCTTCATCTCTACAACCTTCAGGTAATAACACACATAGTCGATAGGGAATATAGGCACAGATATCAGCACTCACATATCCCCCCATTCATGTATCATCAACTAAAATGTGCTCCCCCATTTTGTTGCAACCAAAAGCCGAAAAGAGCTCGGTAAAGTTTGACAGCCCATCCACAGACCCGTACCACGGGATAAGAAGGAATTCAAATGTATACTTCGCAATACCTCGAAGCTTGATTTAAAACACGTACGGCACGATGATACATGACTCATACATGGACTCATACATACATGCTTCTACTATCTCACTAGATCATACCTTTTTCCCACCTTCTTCTCTTCTCCCCTACCCAATCATAGAAATGTATTATACATGACATATATTTTTCTCTTTTTGAACTGTTTTAGGAAGTGGCAGTTATTGGTGACTGCCAAAGGGTGGACTGTCAAAGTCAGAAAAATATCACGCCACACATTGCCATATATGCACCTCATTCGAGTGCCTGCTGCACGTGCATGAGCCCTCCCGTGCGTGCGTATACTCGCTTTTGCGTGCACCCGCATGCGCACGGTATGCGCATTTACGGTAGAGTTTGTGTGCGTCTAGCGGGCGACTCAATCGTAACATATTTTAGTCATATAATGTATTTTGTAGATTATGGTCCCTTTGATAGAATCTGAAAGTTTAGTTAATGTAGCATGTTCAGGGACAAAGAGATTCCTCTTTGTTTGATACGAAGGGTCAGACAGGGGTTACACAGTGGTGTTTAGTATCCATCGGAAGAGAATATAATTAGCAATATTCCTGTGTTGGTTTGAAGCGGATTACTCGCTCGTGCGTATAGTTATGGACATAAGAAGTTTATGGACATTTACTATATTTGCACTTTATTACCCATGCGGCGGGAAAACCAGTTTCCCTCCCACCTGAGCAGTTTGGAATAGTCACATCCCACCTGTATGAACCAACCTATGACCTTTTGTTATAATGCGGAGACGAATTCCTGTGTCCAATGAACAATAAGAATGTAGGGACCATTGTACTGTATTGTGTGTAGTGTATAAAAGGACAAGCCGATCTGGGCCAGCTCTCTACTCTTTTCAACGGTTCTCATCACTGATAATCGGGAGCTGGATATCCAGAAAGGCGCTTGCGATTGTTTCCCCTTGTGCGTAAGTTCTCTGCAACCATATTTATCTCCTATTTGTTGTAAGCCATCTCTCTCTCTCTTTTCCCTTAAATGTAATTGTGTCTTTGTTGTATTTTAACGTGTAGTAACTCGGTTAGGTATTTTATGTTAGTTTGGTAGTGTATAACTTGTATTGTGTATTCTTTTGCGATTGAACGTTCATTCTCTCCCTTAAAAGGTGTTAGAACCTTAGACCGGTATTTGAGTGTTTATTATATTGCTAAAGTGTTCTCTGAGCGTCACATACGCTCATACAGCTTTTAAACTAACAAGGTTACACTGTGTTGCATTTACACCTTATCACTGCACAAAGGTTTACAGTATAAGTACATTGTTTATGATATTGTTACAAAGGTTTAACTCTGTGAGCGTCAGCGCCACTTGTGATCTCCTCGTGGTCTCGAGCGTCCGCTACGCTAATAGCGTATCATTACGTTAGTCGGCAGCCTATAGCGTGCTTGCCTTTACGCTTTAAGCCGTGAGCGAACGTGCCTCTCGTGCGTCTCGTCCACGGCTAAGCGTTTGTTATGCTACGTGCGTACTCTTATGGTATTCCATACGCCAATTGCGTACTGTGTTCATTAACCTTTTAGAGTGTTTTAATAGGATAAATTATAGGCTTTTACAGGATAGAACTTGGAGGTGGGTTTTAGACCAGATTTTGATTGTTCGTAATTTTGTATCACTGTGTCTTCTTTTTTGAGAAAGTGACGTTTGAGGACACCCTCTAGTGACGGGAGCATGGTCCGCCACACGGAGCGGACGCATGCGCACTTCGAGAGAAAGGACACCGAATGTGGGGCGGATATGATGTCACGGACTGTCCGGACAGGAAGTCCGTGGCTCCGTGTTTTATCTGTGTTTTAAACCTGTTACACTGCTCGTTTTACACTAAGTTCTAAATATATGATGTTTCTATTAATATAGCCACAATATAGATTAATTATACTGGTATTTTGGTGTTTTATGATCACACTAAACAATTAATTACAGGAAGTGATGTAGCCACCACTTCCCCTTAGGATGAGTATATATATAGGATCTGTCTCTAGTCTCAAATCACCCCTTGATGAAGTCCAGATAGGACGAAACGCTTTGGGTGCTGCCTTGATCTAACCTCAGTGACTAAGTTAAGATACTTCACTCCTCTTTTTTAATTGTTTTTTTAATTTTTTTATTCTCACGTATTTTTATGTCCTATGTACCCCTTTTATGCTTTCTAGCCTTTCCATGCGTTTTTATATATATGTTTTTTTATGTATGGTACTTCTACTTATTTTTACTTCATAAATACTCGGTTTGTTTTTAGTGCTATATTGTAATAAATGTAAACTTTTTTATATAACTGCCTAGTTTTACTGATGGTTTTTGCACCAGTGGTCGCTTTTTATTACCTCATCCTTTGTTCATATATATATATATATATATATATATATATATAGACAAAATGTGGCACTCGGTGGACTCCTCAGTAAATCAAATCCCAACTATTAACTTTGCAACATTTTGGGCTTTATTCAGCCCGTCCTCAGGTGACCTTTATTCAGCCCGCCTGAGGACGGGCTGAATAAAGGCCGAAATGTTGCAAAGTTAATGGTTGAGATTTACTGAGGAGGCCGTTGAGTGCCATATTTCATCTGTATACATTCTACTCAGTGGGCAGTGCGGCATGCTGCCATAGGAGGGAGAGTGCACGTATTATGCAGCACAGTACCTCCAAGTCATATGATGATATAGTGTCTCCAGTCCATATTTTGCCACATTACATTGCCCCTAGTTCATATTATGTAACATTATAATGCCCTCCTGTTCATTTTATACAACATTGCAGTGAGCAGGTCCAGGGGCATAACTACCTACACTAAGATTCCAGCAGCATTTGCCAGCATAAGTACTTGTACGTACCTGTATTGTGATTCCAGCAGCATTGCCAGCATAAGTACTTGTACCTGTATTGTGATTCCAGCAGCATTGCCAGCATAAGTACTTGTACCTGTATTGTGATTCCAGCAGCATTGCCAGCTCAGTGTTTCAAGCATTAAGTACTTGCACATGTACTGTGATTGCAGGAGCTACATTTTCTCTCCAGTGTGTTCTAGAGTGTGTTGCTATTCAAGTCCCAGAGAAATCCATCCAGTGTCTACTTGTACTGCAGTTCAAGCTGTCTCTCCGGTTCCAGTCCAGTTTAAGTATATCAGCATCCAGGCTGACTCCAGTTCAAGCTGTCTCTCGGTTCCAGTCCGGTTGAAGTATATCAGCATCCACACTGACTCCAGTTCCAGCTGTCTCTCCGGTTCCAGTCCGGTTCAAGTATATCAGCTTCTAGGCTGACTCCCATTACAGCTGTCTCTCCAGTTACAGTCCATTTCAAGTATATCTGTTTCCAAGTTGTGACTCCAGTTCATTGTTTCACCAGCTCTGGTCTGGTCCAAGTTAAACAGCTTCCAAGCAAACTCCAATTCCAGTTGCCTCACCGGTTCCAGTCTGGTTCAGGTTATTACTTTCTCATACTGTCTTCTGTTCCAGTTATTTCCTAAATGCAGACTTTGGTCAAACATAGACTATTTCAAGTTTAATTCATTTGTGGTACGTCTTCTATGTAAATCTTCAATAAATATTCCTAAAGATATTATCATCTCTCAGTGTTCCTCATGCACAAGACGTACCTACAACCTCTGAGTGCCTACCACAGAACCACACATAGATTCAAACTTGGGTTCACAAAATAACAGAGTTCTGGCAAATACATTCTCATATCTACTGCCACCGAAGACACACCACCGAACACTCCTTCGCCCATCTCTGAATCAAGCACATTGTCATGGGCTGGCTGGCACGTTTTAGCCTGGGAGGCATGCACAAAGCATTGCTCAATGAGTGGCTGTCCATCCTTAAAGTAACCCCTTTGGGAGTACCTAATGTTCAACAATCAAGGTGGTACTCCCTGTTCTGGTAACACCGTCCCCAGAGATGTTATCAGAGCAGAAAAAAAAAATCCCTTCTTAAAAAAACATGTTGTGGCCAACACTTCTGACATGCTAGACCACTACTGGTTTTAATCTATACATTTTCAATAATGCACACCTATTCATCCTATAAATACTTACCTCCGCGGTTTTTACATGATTATCCCTGCTGAGTGCTAAATATAACTTACAGGGACAGTGGTAGTGTTGATGTGTACATTCATATATGCACATTCATATCTTGATGTGTACATTCATATTTTGTCAATACACTGTATTTGTTTCGCTGTATGTTGATACTTCTAGAAACCCAATAAATATATATCTGAAAAAAAAAAGAAATTCAAAATTTTTACAAGTACACCACGTACCAAATCCATCTGACAAAACACAGACCATTTTAGTGATCCCTACGAAATACACAGAGCACCACAGTGGCCATATTAGAGACCAGTATATACAGGGACCAGTCTAGTGATGTATATATATATAAACTACAGGGACCAATCTAGTGACCAGTATATACAGGGACCATTCTAGTGACCGATATACACTACAGGGATCAGTCTAATGACTGATATACACTATAGGGACCATGCTAGTGACCGATATACACTACAGGGACCATGCTAGTGACCAATATATACTATAGGAACCATTCTAGTGACCGATATACACTACAGGGACCATGCTAGTGACAATATACACTAGAGTGACCATGCTAGTGACCGATATACACTACAGGGACCATGCTAGTGACTGATATATACTGTACTACAGGGACCATGCTGGTGACCAGTATACCTTACAGGAACCATTCTAGCTACCAATATACACTACAGGGACCATGCTAGTGACTGATATACACTACAGGGAGCATGTCAGTGACCAGTATATACTACAGGAACCATTCTAGTGACTGATATACACTAAAGTGACCATGTTAGTGACCAATATACACTACAGGGACCATGCTAGTGACTGATATACAGGCACTAGAAGGGGGGTTAGGATGTAGGGACAGGAAGATTATGGTTAGGTACCTGGGAGGGGGGTTAGGGTTAGGCACTAAGAAGGGGAGGTTAAGTTTAGGCAGTGGGGAAGGGAGGGTTGGTGTAGGCACTACTGGAGAGGGTTAGAGTTAGGCACCCACAAGGAACGGTTAAGGTAGGGAACAGGTGAGGGTTACAGTAACTTCTGGGGGGCTCTCGGGATTCTGATTGTCAGGATGCCGCTTTCTGTATTCTGACCGGCGGCATCCTGTCCATCAGTATATCATACTGAATCCATATACACTACAGGGACCATGCTAGTGACCGATATACACTACAGGGACCATGCTAGTGACTGATTTCTGTTCAGTCTCCAGTTCAGTCCTCAGATATCCATCTGTACTCAGTGACGATGGAGAGAAGCATGGTCTTTAAACCATGCAGCTTCTACTGAACTGTAGCTTTGACTGAGTTAGTGACAGTATAACGCCTGGTAGCTTGTATCAAGAATGTGTGGAGGCAGCAGAGAGCAGCTGCATCAGAGTTGCTCCAGCCAGAGGCCCCCTTGAGTGAGAGGGGCCCGGGGGTACTCACTTCCTGCGCCCCACCCCCCTTTAATAAGCCTCTGTGGACATTATTATGGGGCATACAATTAACAACTGTCGCGGAGAGACATCTCTCTAGAAGCATTTGGACAGGACCCCTTCAAAATGTTGGTATCGGTCCCTCATAGTACTCACTATGCCCCTGGATGAAGAGTTTAAGAAAACCATTAGTCTGTGTCAACTGTATCTTAAAAAGGTACAAAACTTGAGTAAGGCTGTCTATTATTACTAACATTGACTTCTAAAGTGCCAGCATATTATGTTGTGTTTTACAGTTGGCAACACGTTAATAAAATAAGACTAGTTATTAACAGGCAGACAAAAATTAGTTTCTGGGAAGGAGAGATTGTTGTTATCACACCACCCCATCCCCTACAGAAGCAATAGCTAAAGAAGTCTGTGGTGTCTATTCACTACAGCAGAGTGGTCAAATACCCATGGCTCTCCTGTCATAATGGACACATTTCACAGGATAATTGGGACTACTTTTTTTTTCTATTTTATACAGTGCAAAAGAATACTTATAGTACAGGTGCCAAGTTTGTGTGTACAGGTGAAACTCAGAATATTAGAATATCGTGCAAAAGTTAATTTATTTCAGCAATTCAACTTAAAAGGTGAAACTAATATATTATATAGACTCACTACATGCAAAGTGAGATATTTCAAGCCTTTACTTGCTATAATTTTGATTATTGTTGCTTACAGCTTAAGTAAACACCAAATCCAGAATCTCAGAAAATTAGAATATTACTTCATCTTCCAGCAGGACTTGGCACCTGCCCACACTGCCAAAAGTACCAAAACCTGGTTCAATGACCGTGGGATTACTGTGCTGGATTGGCCAGCAAACTTGTCTGAACTGAACCCCATTGAGAATCTATGGGGCATTGTCAAAAGAAAGACGAGAGACATGAGACCGGACAATGCAGAAGAGCTGAAGGCCGCTATTGAAGCAACGTGGTCTTCCATAACACCTCAGCAGTGCCACAGGCTGACAGAATCCATGCCATGCCGCATTGAGGCAGTGATTCATGCAAAAGGGGCCCAAACCAAGTACTGAGTACATATGCATGATTATACTTTTCAGAGGGCCGAAATTTTTATATTTAAAATCCTTTTTTTATTGATTTTATGTAATATTCTAATTTTCTGATATTTTGGATTTGGGGTTTTCTTAATCTGTACTCCCCAATCATCAAAATTATAACAAATACAAGCTTGAAATATCTCACTTTTCATGTAATGAGTATATAACATATTATATATTATATAATATATTAGTTTCACCTTTTAAGTTGAATTACTGAAATAAATGAGTATCACCTGTATGTAGCAGAACAAAGGGCATGCCTTCATCTTAGTTTCTCTGCTGAATAGTAGCATTGTTATATAATGCCTCACACTCACAAAAGTTACACAAGTATCGATGTCCCTTCATTGAGCAGATTGTTTTACAAGTAACCAAGTTAATAACCGGATGTAGTATGTGTTGCCGGCGGTCGGGATCCCGGCGACCAGCATACCGGTGCCGGAATCCCGGCCGCCGGCATACCGACAGCTGGGCGAGCGCAAATGAGCCCCTTGCGGGCTTGCTGCGCTCACCATGCTGCGGGCCCAGTGGCGCGCTACGTGCGCCAGGCTATCTTTTCTCCCTCCAGGGGGGTCGTGGGCCCCCAAGAGAGAGAAAAGTTGTTGGTATGCCGGCGGTCGGGATTCCAGCGCTAGTATGGTGGTCATTGGGAGCCCGGCTGCCGGCAACCTGAAGACCACCCTTAATAACCAAGTTATTTTGCAGTATGTCTATAAGTCTAAGGAATGTTTTATAAAGGAAATGCGTTATTGAATACTGTGACATCCCGAGTACCTGAACTTTATTTATTTACTCATAGATAATCAGGAGCACGTAGCGCATCTGATCATGGTTATGCCTGATATTTAAAGGGGCAGTGATTTTACTATCAAAACACAGCTAGTAAAATCATTGCCCTTTTAAATATTGGGCATAAACGTGGCCAGAAACCAAACCAATGCTTTGTAAATAAACCCCCAAAGACTGTGGGGTAAATGTATTAGCCTGCTAACTGCATGCATTGGCAGGTTCAGTGCGAGTCTGCCTAATGTTTTAAAGTAGCATTCATTAAAAAGTCAAAACCAGATTGGTTTGGTCTGTTTAATGATTGCTACTTTAAAACATTAGGCAGACTCGCACGGAATCTGCTAATGCTAGCAGTTTGCAGGCTTTTTATTTATTCCTATATGTAGAGCAAAGCTGTATGAGAGGAATGTAGAACAATGGAACTAATTCACATTTGTAAAGCATACAGTATGCCATTTTCTCGGTTTCGCAACTGCTGATATTAGCAAGTGAAGCTGCCACACAGGAATGAAAAGAGACGGCCACCAGAGCCATCACATACTCATCTGCAGCCTATATGCAAAAACAAGGAACATGGGGGGTAATTCTGAGTTGATCGCAGCAGGATTTTTGTTAGCAATTGGGCAAAACCATGGGGGTAATTCCAAGTTGATCGCAGCAGGATTTTTGTTAGCAATTGGGCAAAATCATGTGCACTGCAGGGGAGGCAGATCCTTTCTCTAAGCGTTTTGAAAATGAACAGTTAAAAAAACAGATCCTGCATTGGACTGAACTTAACCATCTTCCTTTTTCTTCTCATCCTCAGGTATGTTCCAATCTCACCATGTAATCTGCCTATTGCTATCTGCACCTATGCAAATCATCTATATTCCAAATGTATGTTCCAATCTCACCATGTAATCTGCCTATTGCTATCTGCACCTATGCAAATCATCTATATTCCAAATGTATGTTCCAGTCTCACCATGTAATCTGCCTATTGCTATCTGCACCTATGCAAATCATCTATATTCCAAATGTATGTTCAAATCATTTGTTAGACAGTTTTGTGATTTATGCTTTTGTTTGTATTTTAAAATACCTGTGTTTCAAAGCTTGTTCAGTGCCGCATATTTAATTAAGGCTGACTGGGCTGGTGTTTGTTTAGTCAAACACTGTGTAATGTAACACCTTTGATTAGTGGGACATTTGCCTCAGCTGTAGTTGGGTCAATTTCCCATAGTATATCTGTAACTTCAACCATGCACAGCTGTGCATGTCAGCTGTGTGTTCCAATACTCAAAGCGTTCCTTTCTCTAAGCGTTTTGAAAATGAATAGTTAAAAAAACAGATGAACAAACATTGAACAGCATCAAGAAAGAAATCTGGAACATTATGTGGCCTCTCCTCACCTCTGCCATGAGAACACCAGGACCAATGCCTACTACTTCTCTGTCCAAGAACATCATGACTGCCCCCGGGACTACCCCTCAAGCTGAGCAGGGAACTGAGGGACGTGCGCATCAGGACCAGACTTTGCTGGGTCAGTTCCATTGGACATTAGTGTGCACCCCACATTCTCACACCCACCCGCACTGCTCTCATGAGACCAGGACATTTATCTTTTTCACAAAATAATGTTAGTACAGTTTTCCTGCAAATGTGTCTTTCTCTTCTCTTTCTTCTTACACGGTACTTCCACCCCACTGTGTGCTATTCCCATAATGTGTACCTCCATTGGTTGCATACACTGCCAGCAGTAACCTATGCAGTGCGCCCCACATGGCTGCCTCGAATGGTTCCTCCGTGGGTGGGGTGTGCTTCATTTGGATCTTTCTATGAAGGGTATAGCATACTCCTACACACGTGTCAGTTCTCCCATACATGCATTTGGCCCCTGTATGGCTCATCTCCCACTGTGTAACCTTTGTAGAGCGCCCAACATGGCTGCCTTATCTGGTACGCTTGTGGATGGGATGAAAAATGCGTGGACCTGATGTTTTTATTGGAACCCTACTCTGAACTTAAGGACTCTGCAATCTCCCCATTTTGTGTTCTCTTCTAGGGGTGGACTATTCCACCCTGGGTAATCCTACACAGTGCGCCTAAGATGGCTGCCGCACCTGGTGCCTTGTGAGGGTGGAATACAAAACCCCTGGAGGTTATTACTCAAAATGCCTACACCAATCATGCATTATTCTTTCTGTATCTTTGTCTGTGTGGTTTATCTTTTGATGTAATACTTAAATCTTCTGTATTATATGCATTGTGTGAGTTCTGGTTGGCGCCGCGGATGGCTGCCTCGGTGCTGCTCTGCCAAGCAGCCTTAGTATTTAGTCTTAAATGTATAATATGTCTACTGTACAGTTGCATATGTGCAGTATGAACTCATATGTGTAATGTTTGTAATGTATGCTACGTTTTTCCTCCTTCATGTTGCTGCTTGGCGATGCATTGTATCACAAAGAATTCCTAGTGTACGTGAGTACACCTGGCCAATAAAGCTGATTCTGATTCTGATTCTGATAACATGTGCAGAGAGAGTTAGATTTGGGTGGGATGTGTTCAATCTGCAATCTAATTTGCAGTGTAAAAATAAAGCAGCCAGTATTTACCCTGCACAGAAATAAAATAACCCACCCAAATCTAACTCTTTCTGCACATGTTATATCTGCCTCCCCTGCAGTGCACATAGGCCCTCAATCCGAGTTGTTCGCTTGTTGCCGAATTTTGCTATATTGCGATTAGTCGCTTACTGTGCATGCGCAATGTTCGCAGAGCGCATGCGCTTAGTTATTTTACTCAAAAGTTAGGTATTTTACTCACGGCATTACGAGGAATTTTCTTCGTTCTGGTGATCAGAGTGTGATTGACAGGAAGTGGGTGTTTCTGGGCGGAAACTGGCCGTTTTTTGGGTGTGTGTGAAAAAACGCTGCCGTTTCTGGGAAAAACGCGGGAGTGCGTGGAGAAACGGGGGAGTGCCTGGGCGAACGCTGGGTGTGTTTGTGACGTCAAACCAGGAACGAAACTGACTGAACTGATCGCAGTGGCAGAGTAAGTGTCGAGCTACTCGGAAACTGCTAAGAAATTTCTATTCGCAATTTTGCGAATCTTTCGTTCGCAATTCTGCTATGCTAAGATACACTCCCAGAGGGCGGCGGCTTAGCGTGTGCAATGCTGCTAAAAGCAGCTAGCGAGCGAACAACTCGGAATGAGGGCCATGGTTTTGCCCAACTGCTATCAAAAATCCTGCTGCGATCAACTTGGAATTACCCCCCATGTGCACTACAGGGGAGGCAGATATAACATGTACAGAAAGAGTTAGATTTGGGTGGGGTGTGTTCAATCTGCAATCTAATTTGCAGTGTAAAAATAAAGCAGCCAGTATTAACCCAGCACAGAAATAAAATAACCCACCCAAATCTAACTCTTTCTGCACATGTTATATCTGCCCCCACTGCAGTGCACATTGGCCCTCATTCCGAGTTGTTTGCTCGCTAGCCGCTTTTCGCAGCATTACACACGCTAAGCCGCCGCCCTCTGGGTGTGTATCTTAGCTTAGCAGAATTGCGAACGAAGTATTCGCAATATTGCGAAAAGATTTTTCTGTGCAGTTTCTGAGTAGCTCGACACTTACTCTTCCAGTGCGATCAGTTCAGTGCTTGTCGTTCCTGGTTTGACGTCACAAACACACCCAACGTTCACCCAGACACTCCCCCGTTTCTTCAGCCACTCCAGCGTTTTTCCCAGAAACGGCAGTGTTTTTTCACACACTCCCATAAAGCGGCCAGTTTCCGCCTAGAAACACTCACTTCCTGTCAATCACACTCCGATCACCAGAACGAAGAAAAAACCTCGTAATGCCGTGAGTAAAATACCAAACTTCTTAGCAAATTTACTTGGCGCAGCCGCAGTGCGAACATTGCGCATGCGCAGTTTGCGGAAAATCGCTGCGATGCGATGAAAAAGAACGAGTAAACAACTCGGAATGAGGGCCATGGTTTTGCCCAATTGCTATCAAAAATCCTGCTGCGATCAACTTGGAATTACCCCCCATGTGCACTGCAGGATGGACAGATATAACATTTGCAGAGAGAGTTAGATTTGGGTGGGTTATATTGTTTGTGTGCAGGGTAAATACTGGCTGCTTTATTTTTACACTGCAATTTAGATTTCAGTTTGAACACACCCCACCCAAATTTAACTCTCTCTGCACATGTTATATCTGTCCCCCCTGCAGTGCACATGGTTTTGCCCAACTGCTAACAAATTTGATGCTGCGATCAACTCAGAATTAGGCCCATGGGGCCTAATTCAGAGTTGATCGCAGCAGCAAATTTGTTAGCAGATGGGCAAAACTGTGTGCACTGCAGGTGTTACAGATATAACATTCGCAGAGAGAGTTAGATTAGGGTGGGTTATTTTGTTTCTGTGCAGGGTAAATACTGGCTGCTTTATTTTTACACTGCAATTTAGATTTCAGTTTGAACACACCCCACCTAAATCTAACTCTCTCTGCACATGTTATATCTGTCCCCCCTCTGCAGTGCACATGGTTTTGTCCAACTGCTAACAAATTTGCTGCGATCAACTCTGAATTACCCCCATCAGGTCTAAGGGTTGGCCTATTGCTACGCAGATTATACACAGCAGTAGCGATTAAGGCACTATGGGGGTCATTCCGAGTTGTTAGCTCGTTATTTTTTTCTCGCAACGGAGCGATTAGTCGCTAATGCGCATGCGCAATGTCCGCAGTGCGACTGCGCCAAGTAAATTTGCTATGCAGTTAGGTTTTTTACTCACGGCATTACAAGGTTTTTTCTTCGTTCTGGTGATCGTAATGTGATTGACAGGAAGTGGGTGTTTCTGGGCGGAAACTGGCCGTTATATGGGAGTGTGTGAAAAAACGCAACCGTTTCAGGGAAAAACGCGGGAGTGGCTGGAGAAACGGGGGAGTGTCTGGGCGAACGCTGGGTGTGTTTGTGACGTCAAACCAGGAACGACAAGCACTGAACTGATCGCAGATGCCGAGTAAGTCTGGAGCTACTCAGAAACTGCTAAGAAATGTCTTTTCGCAATTCTGCTAATCTTTCGTTCGCAATTTTTATAAGCTAAGATTCACTCCCAGTAGGCGGCGGCTTAGCGTGTGCAAAGCTGCTAAAAGCAGCTTGCGAGCGAACTACTCGGAATGACCCCCTATGTTTTTGTACATCCGAGCCCGCAGCTAATGGCAGATACACGCCCCAAAAAAAGCAATGATACGCCTGTGTTTTTCCAACCACTCCCCATTAACACCTCCAAATGGTCACTACCTGTCAATCACTTTCCCATGAAATCCTCATTGTGAGCGAGATCGCAGTGGCACCTTGATGCATGTGCATTGCGATTGCAGCACATACGTAGACTGACAATAATTACTTACTTGCATGAACATCGGCCATAGCATACAAACATACATTAGGCCAAATAAGTGTGTACAACAGATTCATATAATACACATGGTAAGTGACATGGAATTTTAGTGTAAAGCAGGGATGTGCAGTCAGGGGAGGCAGGGGAGGCATTGCCTCCCCTGTGATTAATTATTAAAGTAATAAAAAGAAGATACTTATGACACATATTCTGTGTCATAAGTATCTTCTTTATTGAATTCTAATAATTTTCCTTCTTTAAATAACTTTGGGAGGCACTGATAGCAGTGCCTCCCGTGGATAATGGTAACGGGGACAGTGCGGGGGGCGGAGCCTAGCACTGGGCTGTAAAAGCCCATGAAAACAGATCAGGAAAGCGGCACTAATCCAAGTGCCTCGCTGACAGGGACACCACCCCCATGTCAGCGAGGCACCTGTGATTGGACAGCGGATCCAGGGCTGGATCCGCTTGTCCAATCACCCACACGCAGCGCTGGAGGCGGCGGGTCCCGGCGATGATTGGCGTTGGAGGCAGCGGTGGGCCTGCAGTGTGTGCGGATCTCCCCCCGTCCTCCTCCGCCGGCTCCCGCTCACCTCATAGCCAGCAGCGGTGGCAGCTCTCCTCCCGCCGGCTCCGTCCTCCTGACAGCCAGCAGCGGCTCTCCCCCGACCTCCTCCGCCGGCTCCAGCAGGTTAGTTCGTCTCTCTCTCTCCCCCCCCCCCTTCCCCCACCAGCTGTACGCCCGGGGCAGGGTACATATACTCCCTCAGTCAGGATCCACACTGAAAGTTTTGGACTGGATAGCATTTCTTGATGTATGGTCTAGGTGTTCATCTCAGTCTCATACAAACAGGGGCTGGTGCAGAGAAAAGAAGACTGTATCATATTTCATCAGCAAATGCTACGGAGCTTAATAGCAGCAGTTTCCATATGCAGTTTGATAGTGTAGGAGCTTCCGCAGTATAGCAAATATATATTGATTCACGCTTTTTCGCATTTATTAAGATATTTACTGTTAATCACAAAATGGGTTCATGTGTCCTTAAAAATAGTGCAGAGCTGGTCAGAATACTATATTTGCTGAATATCTTGTTTTAAAGCATGACTTGTACAAGGACAATGCAACATTAAATGTATCCAAGGCGGACAAAGCAACACCAGATATATCCAAGGCTAACTGAGAAGAATGTTGAAAGAAATCTTTTGAGTTTATGTCCGAAAGACTGATAAACGAAACAATAACCATTTTCAAGGCTGTTCTAGTTGCCACTTGGAACATTGTATGACAATCGATGTATTTCAAGACATACATGGTGTATTCTGATTGGCTAAAATGTATTGGCAAGCGTGATTTTATTTAAGGTATAAATAATAAACCTATGACGGCCCATAGCAGGTCATTTATGATTTGCTTAGGTTACACATGAACTTGTGTCATCTTATCATTCATTGACCTCCAACCGGTTGCTAAAGGAACAGAATTCTGACTGATGACTGCAGAGAGTTTATAGACCAGACCTGAACATGTTAACATACCCTAACAAGTTCCCCTCACAGCAGTTCAGGTTCTACCCCTTGGAACTCTATGGTGTCATGCAGCAAGAGGACCAGTCTGGCATCAGCAGCTCTATGATTTTCTCTGCTGGAAAGCTGGATGTAATAAGGTAAGTGTGGATGAAATAGGAGCCTGTGGGGTCTGGGGTATTTATTTATTAAAATGGTGGGAACTATTCCCGGGGCCAGCCGTGCTGTCTCTGAACCCGGCAGCGGGGTGACTGTTAAGGAACAGAAGAGGGGGTCAGGGCTACATAGCAGTCAGACGCTGCTATGTTCCCTGGAGCTGTCCCGGCCACCGCTGTCATTTTTACGTGTGAGCTAAGCCGGCCCAAGTGTTACGCCGGGTACCTGTACAACGCCATAGTGAGGAGGGTGCTGCTGTAGATGGGCCATGGCGTCGGACTGAGGAGCAGCAGTGTCAGGGCTGAGGATCTGCTGCCAAGTGATGAGATGCTCGCGGACCGGCGATGGAGACCTAGCAGCGGCATTTTGAATGCGGCACTGGCTGTGAGGGAATCGCTGCTAGTTGCCTGGCAGCCAGACAGCGGATTATCGCAGCTGTCATCGTGTGCCTGCCCAGCAGACTGTGCTCCGGACACTGAGGTTGTCGAATCCCCTGAGGTGTCTCCAGGAGGGAAGAGATTCCTTTCTGCAGGGACTGGCAGGAGTGGGTAACGAGAGCAGAGGAAGGAACACGCAGGAGAGGAAAGAACTGGACGGCTTGCATTCCACCACCAGACCAGAGCACCTTACAAGTGCCCCTATGTAAGTACATTAGTGGCATCAGGGAAAGCCAGCTGCCACCTCATTGCACCCAGGTCAAAACTAATAGAATATGCACTTATTATTATGCAAAACTCTATGCACAGCTCAAAGATAACATCATATAAATAAAATAATTTGCAGGCAAACTGTATCAAATAATGATGAAAAAAGTATCCATATAATTATCATTCACTGCCTGTCCCCATCACCCTTTCTTTCTGTCTTTCACATTAACCCACTGCTACTGCTGTTGCCCTTTCCCTGGCCTCACCCTCTCCCTGGCATCAACCACTGCTGTCACCCTCTCTCTGGCATCACCCTCTCCCTGTAACCCACTGCTGTCACCCTCTCTCTGGCTTTACCCTCTCCCCAGTGGCGGAACTAGCAAGCGGTGGGCCCAGGTGCGACAAAATGCTTTGGGCCCCCCATCCCATCCAAGTCCGCCCCCTCACCCCTTGAGAGGATCTGGTGAGGGGGACCTGCTCAGGGCCAGAGAAATGGATACCTAGCAACAGTGCCGTAACTAGACATTTTAGCACTGTGTGCAAGAAACGGCATCGGAGCCCCACCCCTGCATGCAAAACATGGGCAGTGCGCGCCGTAGGCGCGCGCAAAAATACATAGTGGCGTGGCTTCGCGGGGAAGGGGTGTGGCCACAAAATAATACCAATTCCTAAAACGGTGCACAGTAGTCTCCATTCTTCAAATTACACCGCACAGTAGAACCACTACACCAGGTAGAGACCCTTTTACACCTTACAGCGAACAGATTCCTCTTTTTACACATTACGGCAGACAGCGTCCCCTTTTTACACATTACGGCAGACAGCGTACACTTTTTACACATAACGGCAGACAACGTACACTTTTTACACATAGCGGCAGACAGCGTGCCCTTGTTACACATTACGGCAGACAGCGTGCCCTTGTTACACATTACGGCAGACAGCGTGCCCTTGTTACACATTACGGCAGACAGCGTGCCCTTGTTACACATTACGGCAGGCAGATTCCCCCTTTTTACACGTTGCGGCAGGCAGTCCCCCGTTTTTACACATTGCGGCAGGCAGATTCCCCATTTTTACACATTACGGCAGGCAGATTCTCCCTTTTTACACATAGCGGCAGGCAGATTCCCCATTTTTACACATTGCGGCAGGCAGATTCCCCATTTTTACACATTGCGGCAGGCAGTCCCCCCTTTTTACACATTGCGGCAGGCAGTCCCCCATTTTTACACATAGCGGCAGGCAGTCCACCCTTTTTACACATTGCGGTAGGCAGTCCCCCATTTTTACACATAGCGGCAGGCAGTCCCAACAAATAAAGAAAGAGACAGAAAGAAAGAAAGAAAGAAAGAAAGAGAAAGAAAGAAAGAAAGAAAGAAAGAAAGAAAGAAAGAAAGAAAGAAAGAAAGAAAGAAAGAAAGAGAAAGAGAAAGAAAGTAGAATCATACTTACCCTCTCCGCTAGCTCAGGCTCCTCGTGCAGCTTGACGATTCCCGGGCAGTAGACGAGGTGGAGGAGGGAGCCGCAGCAAAGCTGTGTTATTGGTGGAGGCGCTGCTGCCCCCCTGCTTCACTATAGGCTGTTCTCGGAAGACAGCCTATAGTGAAGCAGAGGGGCAGCAGCAGCAGCGCCTCCACCAGTAACAAAGCGCTGCTGCGGCTCCCTCCTTCACCTCCGTCCTCCTCCTTCCCCCGTCCCCCGTCCGTGCCGCTGCTCCTCTCCTCTGTGGGCGGCTGTGCGCTGCGGGCAGCTGTTGCCCGCAGCGCACAGCAGCATGTAATGAGTCAGTTTGACTCATTACATACTTGGGCCCCTGGACAGAGGCGGGCCCCAGTGCAACGCACTGCTTGCCCTGCCGGAAGTTCCGCCTCTGCCTCTCCCTGTCACTCACTGCTGTCACCCTCTCTCTGGCGTCACCCTCTCCCTGTCACCCATTGCTGTCACCCTCTCTCTGGCGTCACCCTCTCCCTGTCACCCATTGTTGTCACCCTCTCCCTGGCATTACCCTCTCCCACCCACTGCTGGCTATTTTGTTGTCCAGTTCTTCCATTAACTTAATAGACCCACACCCACGCCACTATTAAGTTAATAGAAGCACTGTACAACAAAATTGCATTCATGTCCTCCTTCCACTCCCTCCCCAGTCCCAAAGACTAGTTTTTATTTTTTATTTGATAAAAATTAACAATATATTTGCCACCTGCTCATCACAAGTTTGATGAGCAGGCAGGCTGCGGGCACTGGCGGCGGCGGCGGCATCGGACTGAGATGCAAATTAGTGGCGGGGGGCCAGGGCAGTTGATGGTGGGCGATTTTGTAAGCCATTGGCGGGGGTGTCGTCTATTAGTGGCGGGGGTAGCGGGCAACAGGGACGGTGGCAGTAGCAGACATCGGCTCAGGGGCAGTAGCGGGCATTGGCTCGGCTGCAGTAGGGATCATCGGCGGGACTCGGCGGACATTATGGCTACAGTGCCTCACCAGCCACTGACCTCACCGCACGCCACTGGTGTAAAGCTAGTACAGGGGTCAGGGAACCTTTTTACCTTTTACCCAAAAATATATTTAGATACTCCGACGTTACCCCCTTGATTTGAAAGTTAGGAAATCATTATTATTATTATTTATTACCAGTTATTTATATAGCACACACATATTCTGCAGCGCTTTACAGAGAATATTTGTCCATTCACATCTGTCCCTGCCCCAGTGGAGCTTACAATCTATATTCCCTATCACATGTACACACAGAAACATTCATCCTAGGATTAATTTTGATGGGATCCAATTAACCTACCAGTATATTTTTGGATTGTGGGAGGAAACCGGAGTACCCAGAGGAAACCCACGCAAGTACAGGGAGAATATACAAACTCCACACAGTTAGGGCCATGGTGGGAATGGAACCCATGACCTCAGTGCTGTGAGGTAGTAATGCTTTCCATTACACCATCCATACTGCATATATTATTGTGCATATATACTGGTTATCACTGTTTATATGGCATTTCTGAGATACTGTGCACATATATACATATATATATTTATTTTATTATTTTATTATTATTTTCGCCAATTATTTTTTGGCAATGAATAGGTTAATTAACACTTTCTCCCCAAAACACCAGAATGAATGTAAGAAAGATGGATGAGGGGGAAGGGGAAACATGACTTTTAGGAGACAGATGGTCACATCCTCACCTCAGTAATTTCAGAGGGAATTTCCCACTGTTGTGTGGGCCACTGTCTGATCTTACGGAACTCCGTCAGCGGTCAGCTATAGAACACTTCATTTATATCCATAATCATTTTGTCAAAATGGAACCATTTATACATTTAATAAGAACTTAGGGGGTAATTCCAAGTTGATCGCAGCAGGAAATTTTTTAGCAGTTGGGCAAAACCATGTGCACTGCAGGGGAGGCAGATTTAACATGTGCAGAGAGAGGTAGATTTGGGTGTGGTGTGTTCATTCTGCAATCTAAATTGCAGTGTAAAAATGAAGCAGCCAGTGTTTACCCTGCACAGAAATAAAATAACCCACCCAAATCTAACTCTTTCCGCACATGTTATATCTGCCCCCCCCCCCCCCCCTGTTGCGATCAACTTGGAATTACCCCCTTAGTCATATTAGCAAATATAAGAAATGGACAGAAAGTCTGTCATACCAGCAATTACATAATTGCTAATTAAATTAACCTTATTTTACCATGGGTATTTTTGATCTCCCTATTTGTCAATACAGGTCTATTATCAGCATGGTCTCTTAAAGATTATTTACATTTGTAACAAATGTATTAAGGTAGTCATACCCAATTGAGGGTCTCTCCATCTGTTTATAATATGTGTATTATGATGACCCCATCTGACTGATTGTTCTAATTTGGGCTGAACCTACTATAGCGTTAGTAATCTCTGACTCTTTATTATTCAGAGGTATGAGATTACTTTTTGTTTGATATTTAATTAGAATTATTCAATATATTTGGGGTAATAATTTCCCAATAAGTCTATTCAAATACTTTTTTACTCATATGAATTGTTCACAGCACTACTTTCTATTGATATCAGTTGATGAAATTAAACCGGTATGTACATTTATGAAATGTGATCACTAATTTGCTTGAATGATTCATTTAAAATCAATTAATCCAATTACCAATCCAACTATTAGTTTCGTTGAAATATGATAAATTAATAATATCATTATGATCTTAATTAAGGCTATAACTATCTTGTTATCATCCAATACAAAGTAGTGATGTGCACCGGACATTTTTCGGGTTTTGTGTTTTGGTTTTGGATTATGTTCCGCGGCCGTGTTTTGGATTCAGACGCGTTTTGGCAAAACCTCACTGAAATTGTTTTGTCGGATTCGGGTGTTTTTTACAAAAAACCCTAAAAAACAGCTTAAATCATAGAATTTGGGGGTCATTTTGATCCCATAGTTTTATTAACCTCAATAACCATAATTTCCACTCATTTCCAGTCTATTCTGAACACCTCACAATATTATTTTTAGTCCTAAAATTTGCACCGAGGTCGCTGGATGGCTAAGCTAAGCGACACAAGTGGCCGACACAAACACCTGGCCCATCTAGGAGTGGACACCTTGATAAAGGCTCCCCAGGGAGCAGAAACGCGTTGGTGAGCTGATTGGGGAGACTGTAGCAGACCGGCATCCTTGTCCTGTGGATACTGCAGATCCAGAGAAGGACACGGCACCTGAGAAAAATCGGGAGGTACCCGTGAGATACCACTATGCTTGTTTGGGTGGGCATTGTATGACACCCCCTTTTATCCGGTACGCCTTTCTGCCTAGTCATTGGTGGATTCATTTTGTGAAATTTTATATTTTTTACGGAATTATCAAATAAACTGTATTACACTATATATTCTCTTTTTCTCTTCCTAAATTTTGGGTTTATGTGGAGAGAGGCTCTCCCGCCAGGAGGAAGGAGAGAATCTGAATAAATGAACCAAAGAACGGACATTGAGCCCATTTTGTCAGACGGGACTGTATTTGGATCATAACACTATAGCTCTTAGCGAAAAGGAACTAGTGTTCTCAGGACTGTGTGACGTGTAAACCTCAGATAGTTTTACACAGACTATTTCCTGATTATATACCAAGAGGGTGCGCACAGTTGCTTACATTTGTGTTGTCATCTAGGAGTGGCACTGCAGTGTCAGGCTGGATGGCACTTCAAAAAAATAGTCCCCAAACAGCACATGATGCAAAGAAAAAAAGAGGCACACCAAGGTCGCTGTGTGACTAAGCTAAGCGACACAAGTGGCTGACACAAACACCTGGCCCATCTAGGAGTGGCACTGCAGTGTCAGGCAGGAGGGCACTTCAAAAAAATAGTCCCCAAACAGCACATGATGCAAAGAAAAAAAGAGGCGCACCAAGGTCGCTGTGTGACTAAGCTAAGCGACACAAGTGGCCAACACAAACACCTGGCCCATCTAGGAGTGGCACTGCAGTGTCAGGCAGGATGGCACTTCAAAAAAATAGTCCCCAAACAGCACATGATGCAAAGAAAAAAAGAGGCGCACCAAGGTCGCTGTGTGACTAAGCTAAGCGACACAAGTGGCCGACATAAACACCTGGCCCATCTAGGAGTGGCACTGCAGTGTCAGGCAGGATGGCACTTCAAAAAAATAGTCCCCAAACAGCACATGATGCAAAGAAAAAAAGAGGCGCACCAAGGTCACTGTGTGACTAAGCTAAGCGACACAAGTGGCCGACACAAACACCTGGCCCATCTAGGAGTGGCACTGCAGTGTCAGGCAGGATGGCACTTCAAAAAAATAGTCCCCAAACAGCACATGAGCCTTCCGTACTGCTATATATAGTAGACTGGTGGTCACTGTTTCAGCAAACTGCAAAACTAAAATGCACCACAGGTATGGAATGTAGATGGATAGTATACTTAATGATGACACAGAGGTAGGTACAGCAGTGGCCTTCCGTACTGCTATTATATATAGTATACTGGTGGTTACTGTGTCAGCAAACTGCAAAACTAAAATGCACCACAGGTATAGAATGTAGATGGATAGTATACTTAATGACGATACAGAGGTAGGTACAGCAGTGGCCTTCCGTACTGCTATTATATATAGAATACTGGTGGTCACTGTGTCAGCAAACTGCAAAACTAAAATGCACCACAGGTATAGAATGTAGATGGATAGTATACTTAATGACGACACAGAGGTAGGTACAGCAGTGGCTTTCCGTACCGTACTGCTATATATAGTATACTGGTGGTCACTGTGTCAGCAAACTGCAAAACTAAAATGCACCACAGGTATAGAATGCAGATGGATAGTATACTTAATGACGACACAGAGGTAGGTACAGCAGTGGCCTTCCGTACTGCTATATATAGTATACTGGTGGTCACTGTGTCAGCAAACTGCAAAACTAAAATGCACCACAGGTATAGAATGTAGATGGATAGTATACTTAATGACGACACAAAGGTAGGTACAGCAGTGGCCTACCGTACTGCTATTATATATAGTATACTGGTGGTCACTGTGTCAGCAAACTGCAAAACTAAAATGCACCACAGGTATAGAATGTAGATGGATAGTATACTTAATGACGACACAGAGGTAGGTACAGCAGTGGCCTTCCGTACTGCTATATATAGTAGACTGGTGGTCACTGTGTCAGCAAACTGCAAAACTAAAATGCACCACAGGTATAGAATGTAGATGGATAGTATACTTAATGACAACACAGAGGTAGGTACTGCAGTGGCCTTCCGTACTGCTATAATATATAGTATACTGGTGGTCACTGTGTCAGCAAACTGCAAAACTAAAATGCACCACAGGTATAGAATGTAGATGGATAGTATACTTAATGATGACACAGAGGTAGGTACAGCAGTGGCCTTCCATACTGCTATATATAGTATACTGGTGGACACTCTGTCAGCAAACTGCAAAACTAAAATGCACCACAGGTACAGAATGTAGATGGATAGTATACTTAATGACGACACAGAGGTAGGTACAGCAGTGGCCTTCCGTACTGGTATTATATATAGTATACTGGTGGTCACTGTGTCAGCAAACTGCAAAACTAAAATGCACCACAGGTATAGAATGTAGATGGATAGTATACTTAATGACGACACAGAGGTAGGTACAGCAGTGGCTTTCCGTACCGTACTGCTATATATAGTATACTGGTGGTCACTGTGTCAGCAAACTGCAAAACTAAAATGCACCACAGGTATAGAATGTAGATGGATTGTATACTTAATGACGACACAGAGGTAGGTACAGCAGTGGCCTTCTGTACTGCTATATATAGTATACTGGTGGTCACTGTGTCAGCAAACTGCAAAACTAAAATGCACCACAGGTATAGAATGTAGATGGATAGTATACTTAATGACGACACAGAGGTAGGTACAGCAGTGGCCTTCCGTACCGTACTGCTATTATATATAGTATACTGGTGGTCACTGTGTCAGCAAACTGCAAAACTAAAATGCACCACAGGTATAGAATGTAGATGGATAGTATACTTAATGACGACACAGAGGTAGGTACAGCAGTGGCCTACTGTACCGTAATGCTATATATTATATACTGGTGGTCACTGGTCAGCAAAACTCTGCACTGTACTCCTACTATATAATATTATACTGGTGGTCCCCAGTCCCCACAATAAAGCAGCACACTGAGCACAGATATGGAGTGTTTTTCAGGCAGACAACGTATACTGGTGGTCACTGTCAGCAAAACTCTGCACTGTACTCCTGCTATATAATACAGCTGCTCCCCAGTCCCCACAATTAAGCAGTGTGAGCACAGATATATGCAGCACACAGCACAGATATGGAGCGTTTTTTTTCAGGCAGAGAACGGATAACTGGTGGTCACTGATCAGCAAAACTCTGCACTGTACTCCTCCTATATTATACAGCAGCTCCCCAGCCCTCCCCACAATTAAGCAATAGTGCACTGCACAATCAAGTTCAACAATAACGGAGAGGACGCCAGCCACGTCCTCTCCCTAACATTTCCAATGCACGAGTGAAAATGGCGGCGACGCGCGGCTGCTTATATAGAATCCGAAACTCGTGAGAATCCGACAGCGGGATGATGACGTTCGGGCGCGCTCGGGTTACCCGAGCCATACCGGGAGAATCCGAGTATGGCTCGGACCCGTGTAAAAAGGGTGAAGTTCGGGGGGGTTCGGTTTCCGAGAAACCGAACCCGCTCATCACTACTACAAAGGGACTGATAATTTCAATATTGATTCAATGATCTCTAGAATGTATTTCGAATATATTACTAATTTAATAACCAGTTATTTCTGGATTAATCATCATTTTTTGACTTGAAGTGTAGCTATTACTCAATCATTTAGCTAATCAGCTAATTATTAAATATGACTCTTTGATGTTGTCAGACCTGTGTTTGCCCTCCCTCCTTCCTTCTCTCAGATGTTCATTTATACTATTATGTATTCTCTTGGAACTTTGTATTTTTTCATACATGTGAACTGATATTTTGATGATGATATATTCAGATTTCTTGCTTAATTCAACGGCATAACAATCTGGATATGATATTGAAATTCATGTATATTGATATCTGGTATGTATGTGGATTTTTGAAAAAGATGTAAGTGTTTATGACAACTGAATTTAAGACTTACATATTCTTTCCTAATGACCACCCAGATTACAACCCCTGATGAAGTCCTAACGGACAAAACGCGTTGGGTTTCTTCAAACATATGGATTAGATCATACATCTGAATTATTTTATTGAAGATTAGACATTTTATGCAACAGCTGATATCATCTTAATACAATTCTTCAATTCATTGTCAAAACAATATGCTTTTGTCTATTTGATGTATATGATCTTAAGAAAAGATTTTTATTCATTTGTGTTACAAATATTTACAACAGTGATAAAGATTTATTGCTGATTTTATTAATAAATAATTTGTAATAATGTTCTTGATTTTCTGAGGTGGTTATAGCTCCCATGAGAATTCTGTTCTTTTCTTTCATTCTATCCTTGTACTTATTCTGACAGGAGGTATTTCTCAGTGGTCTGAGCTCTTCTTGATTTAGCGCACTAAAGGGACTTAAGTATTTTTATAACATATATATATATATATATATATCTTTTATTATTTTTTTATTATTTTTGCCAATTATTTTTTGGCAATGAATAGGTTAATTAACACTTTCTCCCCAAAACACCAGAATGAATGTAAGAAAGATGGATGAGGGGGGAAGGGGGGGACAGTAATGTCAGAGGGAATTTCCCACTGTTGTGTGCGCCAATGTCTGATCCTACGGAACTCCGTCAGCGGTCAGCCATAGAACACTTCAAGTTCTGTGGGTTGGTGGGCTGTTGGCGGGAGGACAGGACAGTGCAGGACAGACGGGCAGGAGGGAGTGCGATGTGATGTCAGCACGTCACATTTCGAGCCGGCCGGTGCTGGACAGGGCTGTGTCTCTGTAGTGCGACCATCCATTACCCCCAGGAATTTCATTTTTACCCCATTTGGGGTCATTTACCCCTGTTCACTGACCACTGAGCTAGTAGAATGATTCTTCACTTAAACTGGCTAGTTTATATAACTGGATAGAGAGCTTAGTTTGATGGAGCAGTGCATTATGGGCAGAAAGGGGCTATCATAGTGGTAAATATAGGATGAAACTCCCTCTATTTATAATAGAGCAATAAATATGGAGCAACATGAGGTGAGACAGGGAAAAGTCTACAGTATTTAAGAAATGATTAAATAAGTTACATTTTAAGACGGTTTAATTGTCCTACAAAGCTAAATTCGGTGTTCATTAATATCTGAAGTCACCTAATTTGTTTACATGGAAAAAAATCCCCAAAACATAACTAAAAAATAGAAATAAAGGGAAAAATCATCAAAAGAAAAAAAGCAACGTTCCCCACATAGCCTTGAAAACCATTGTGATACATTTGCAATATGAAGTTGTACAAAATGTAAGTTGCTCATATCAATTAGAAAATACAATTTAGGTGAATGAAAGGGAGGGGGTAATCTAAAATAGAAAAATACATTTGGGATTAACCCCCGGTGTCCCCCAACACACCAAGCTGTACCTGTACCAAGACATGAAAGACTATATATATATAATCGAAATCCAGAGGTCTTAGTTACATGTATTTGCAAATATATGATAAAACCACCAGGCCCCAAAAAGGCTCCTCTGATGCTGGTGGTTCCTAACTCTAGGTCTGGGCCTGGGGCGCAGAACCTCACAAACCGGCAAAGTATTTAGCACCCCCTTAACACATTTATTAGTCCTTCTGGTATTTTAATGACACCTTCACTAGTATATATTTTTTGGTATATAGATTTTACTTTCATTTAAATAACATATACTAACACTTTAGCTTCTCGCATTCCCTACAGCGCATGTGTTACCCTGACTGTACGTGCAGAGGCACTGTTGTGTACTGAGGTACTTACATCAGAGATGACGAGGAAAAAGCAATGGGCATGCTTGGGTGATCGCCTGAAGGGATGACAAAAAAGACTTCCTCGTGGGGCATGTAATGGTAATATTGTGAGCATGTCATTGCATGTGGTCTGTGCTCTCTCTCACACAGGCCATATTCAGATGTGTCACGTTTTTCAGTGCACTGTAGTAGTTTTTTTTTTTTTTCTTTCCAAGCGGATGCTAGAAAAAAGATCATATTACAAATGTTTGTAATATAGACGGTGGCTATTCCGTGATGCGTCAAAAGCTAGATTTACTAACTTATGCTAAAGTGAGTTTCATAGACAGTGAGGCCGAGGGGGTGGGTACTAATTACCCAGGCCCAGGATTGTTGTAGGGGCCTGGCGGGGACGCAGGTTCTCACCCCACCATCTTGCCTGTCAGCCTTCAGCACTGCTACCTCTTTTCCCATCCCAGCATATGCTCCACATGCTGCTGTGTGCTAGGCTGCTGTGGGTACAGGGAGGCGGCTGCTGCTGCCTCTGCCTGCATGTGGGTGGTCACTGATTGTGCCTTGGCTGACACATGCAGTTCAGTGCCCTCCGCAGCACATAAACATTAGTTTTTTTTCCAGTTTTATAAAAGGGGGCATAGCCACACCTTCATGCTTAGGTCACGTCCCCTGCTTTACTGGGGTTGTCTACAACCCTGCCCATATGACTTTTGGGATGAAAGGGGAAAGCTGCTCCACCCTCCGATTTATTGTCCACAGCTGCAACTGTCATCATAGTATCAGCACTTACACCAGTCCCATGCTAGGTGCAAGAGATCCATCAGAAACAGGCTTCCCTTCTCCTTATGTGTGACTCAGGACAGGACTCAGGTTACATACTCACCACACTCCCATGAAACTCCCAGAAGATGGAACAGTTCAGTGCAAACACATGGTCACCACGCAGATCCTGCCCCAAAACACCCATGTCACACAAAACGAGATCCAACAACGGTCCACCCAACTCAGCATCGGCCAGAGATATGCAAAAATGTGTAAATGTGTTTCTGCATATGCACTGTATGCTAAGACTCACTAATTGTGGCCCTGAATGAGATGCGTCCGTCTCAGCCCCTTTATGTCCAGTATAAATAATCTTTAAATGTTTTGATGATGGTGAAAGAAAGCAGACATATATGATTTGCGCGTGACTGTGAATCAATGCGGATCTGCCAATCAGTGTGCTACTGGGTGTGACGCTGTTATGCCCAGTAATTTTGCAACCAAACACTGCACGATTGGGCATGTAGCTGAGAGAAGAAGGCAGAGGATGCTGTCTGACAGCTCTGGTTGTGGATTATTTCTCTGCCTACATCTCAACCGCAGGCACCTAAATGTAGTGTGGGATCTCAGGCAAACATGCATTGTGGGTGGTGAGCAATTGTCCCCTCTGGATAAGCCATAGGTAGATAATTGACACTCCTAACATGTCAACCTGCTACAATGGAGTCAAAGAGGGCAATGCAGACATATTTAGTGTCATATGAACACAGATTTGAATATCCATTAATGACAAATAGAGGCTTTAATTGGTCTTTAAATTGCTTTCAATGTGTATCATTTTCCCTCTATTGCCTAAAGGAGCAATTTTCATTCTGCAATCTATGCATACGCAGCAAAATGGTTAAAGAGGCATACTGGAAATATCACCAATGCCACAGAGATTGCAGTTGTGGGAGCAGAGGAAAACAATGAAAGGAAGACAATGCAATTTTAGCAGATGCACTAGTTATTTCACAAATATAAAGTAGCACATGGATTGAAAATGACCGGGGAATAAATAAACTTGGCCCTGTGCACATTGTGCTCTGCTTTTAGCTCTCATAGCCATAAATCTTTTTTGAAACAGAAATTATATCCACCTATTTCCTGGAAAAGAAGGATGGATCACTACAGCGAGACAGGGTCAACATCAATTTATCTGCATAAGTCTTTGTCACCAAAGATGTCAAGTTTTATCAGCCTAGATAAAGCATGTTTGATTTTGCTATTAACTTGAACAGCTTTGTTTGTTACCATGTATAGGCGAGGAGAGCTTAAGTTAACAGACCTCTTTGCATGTCACTCTTGACAACGCATCAGTAGACAAAATAACATTCCTTAGAAGAACATTTTGATAACGAAGAAGCACTACTAAAGTCTGTACTATATATATATATATATATATATAAATGCAAATATAGGCGGCACTCACGGCGCAAGAAAAAACAGACAGGCAAGTCTGAGAGATACGATCAACGTTTCAATGTTATTTACAACATTTTCGTCAGGACGAAAATGTTGTAAATAACATTGAAACGTTGATCGTATCTCTCAGACTTGCCTGTCTGTTTTTTCTTGCGCCGTGAGTGCCGCCTATATTTGCATTTGTATTCGGACACAGCCTCGGCTGTAACCAGGGAGGGCACCGGCCATTTATGTGGAGCTTTTTCGAAGTTTTTGGGAACCGGGAGTGCCGTGATTTGGACTAATAAATATATATATATATATATATATATATATATACATATATATATATATATATATATATAGGCTTGGGATTTCCCAACTGATTCGGAAACCAGAACGAGGCAAAACGTCATCATCCCGCTGTCGGATTCTCATGGGGTTTGGATTCCATATAAGTAACCACGCGTTACCACCATTTTCACTGCATTAGAGGGTGTAGCGAGAGGACGTGTCTCCGTCCTCAGGGTCCTGCATCAGTACAGTGGTAGTGTCTTGTGCTGCATCAATCCAGTCAGTGGTTGTGTCCTCTGCTGCCATATGTCCAGTGCTGCTGTGTAAGTCCAGTCCAGTGGTGCTGTGTTGTGCTGCATCAGTCCAGTGGGGGTGTCTTGTGCTACATCAGTCCAGTCACAGTGGTGGTGTCCTCTGCTGCCATATGTCCAGTGCTGCTGTATAAGTCCAGTCCATGTCAGTGCTGCTGATTTATCCTGCATCAGTCCAGTGGTGGTGTCCCTGTGCTGCTATATATATATCCAGTGGTGCTGCCGTATATGTCCAGTGATACTGCCGTATATGTCCAGTAGTACTGCTGTATATGTACAGCGGTACTGCCATATAAATTCAGTGATACTGCCGTATATGTCCAGTGGTACTGCCATATAATTCCAGTGATACTGCCGTATAAATCCAGTAGTACTGGCATATAAATCCAGTCCAGTGATAATGCCGTATATGTCCAATGGTACTGCCATATCATTCCAGCTATACTGCGGTATATGTCCAGTGGTACTGCTGCATAAATCCAGTGGTGCTGGAATATAAATCCAGTCCAGTGATACTGTCGTATATGTCCACTGGTACTGCCATATATGTCCAGGGGCACTGCCGTATAACTCCAGTGGTACTCGCGTATAAATCCAGTCCAGTGATACTGCCGTATAAATATCCAGTGATACTGCCGTATATGTCCAGTTGTACTGCCGTATAATTCCAGTGATACTGCCATATAATTTCAGTGGTACTGGCATATGAGTCCAGTGATATTGCCATATAAATCCAGTCCAGTGGTACTTCCATATAACTCCAGTGGTACTGCCGTATAACTCCAGTGGCACTGCCGTATAATTCCAGTGATACTGTTGTATAATTCCAGTGGTACTGGCGTATAAATCCAGTGATACTGCCATATAAATCCAGTCCAGTGGTACTGCCGTACAAATCCAGTGGTACTACCATATAATTCCAGTGATACTGCCGTATAATTCCAGTGGTACTGCCGTATATGTCCAGTGATACTGTCGTATATGTCCAGCGGTATGTCCGTATAAATCCAGTGATACTGCCGTATATGTCCAGTGGTACTGCCATATAATTCCAGTAATACTGCTGTATATATCCAGTGGTACTGCCGTATAAATCCATTGGTACTGGTGTATGAATCCAGTCCAGTGATACTGCCGTATATGTCCAGTGGTACTGGCATATAATTCCAGTGATACTGCTGTATATGTCTAGTGATGCTGCCGTATAAATCCAGTCCAGTGATACTGCCGTATATATCCAGTGATACTTCCGTATAATTCCAGTGGTACTGGTGTATAAGTCCAGTGATACTGCCGTATAAATCCAGTGCAGTGGTACTGCCATTTAAGTCCAGTGGTACCAACCTGTGCTGTATATTATTTATTCCATTTAAAGGGGTTATTAATATTTTATCCAAATCATTTTTATAGGGTTTGCCCTGTGTGGTGTAGGGGTACGCTGCATATTATTATAATGGCTCCAAATAAAAGGGTAATTATTAGGGCCAGACTGGCCATCTGGCACTTCTGGCACATGCCAGAAGGGCCAATGGGCAGGTGGGCCGATTTGGTCCCTCAGAGAGCCGGGAAGACCACGCAGCACGCAGCCTCCAGCTCTGCTTCAGTCACCCCCACTGGTCTCCATGGAAATGGGGGGGTGCCGTAAGTCCACGCCACTGGACTCATGGTGCACCCCCAGCAAGCATCGACATGGTAACGGGGTGTGCCATGAGTCCACACCCACATGACTCGTGGCACATTCCCGTACATTGTGGCAGCGCAGCCCCGTGATGAGCGCGTGTGGTCACGAATGCCCAAATTAATTTTGTAGGCTTGGCCGTGTGTGTGTGGTTTAGGGGTATGCTCTCCTGTGCCACCAATATTGTGCATGTATTACATCTGGGCATATTCCAGCACATCCCATGTTGTTTGTGCAGCACACTTGTGTCGCTTAGCTTAGTCATACAGCTAACTCATAGCACCTCTTTTTCTTCTTTGCATGATGTGCTCTTTGGGGTCTAGTTTTTGAATAGTGCCATCCTGTCTGACACTGCAGTGTCACTCCTGGATGGGCCAGGTGTTTGTGCTGCACACTTTGTGTCGCTTAGTTTAGTCATACAGCTACGTCATTGCACCTCTTTTTCTTCTTTGCATGATGTGCTGTTTGGGGACTATTTTTTTTTAAATGCCACCCTGTCTGCCACTGCAGTGCCATTCCTAGATTGGCCAGGTGTTTGTGCCGTACACTTGTGTTGCTTAGCTTAGTCATACAGCGACCTCATTGCACCTCTTTTACTTCTTTGCATGATGTGCTATTTGGGGACTAGTTTTTGAATAGTGCCATCCTGTCTGACACTGCAGTGCCACTCCTAGATGGGCCAGGTGTTTGTGCTGCACACTTGTGTCGCTTAACTTAGTCATACAGCTACCTCATTGCACCTCTTTTACTTCTTTGCATGATGTGCTGTTTGGGGACTAGTTTTTGAATAGTGCCATCCTGTCTGACACTGCAGTGCCACTCCTAGTGGGCCAGGTGTTTGTGCTGAACACTTGTGTCACTTAGCTTAGTCATACAGCTACCTAATTGCACCTCTTTTACCTCTTTGCATGATGTGCTGTTTGGGGACTAATATTTTTTACGTGTCATCCTGTCTGCCACTGCAGTGCCACTCCTAGATGGGCCACTTGTGTCGCTTAGCTTAGTCATACAGCCACCTCGGTGCAACCTTTTGGCCTAAAAACAGTATTGTGAGGTGTTTAGAATAGACTGGAAATGAGTGGAAATTAATGTTATTGAGGTTAATAATAGCGTAGGATCAAAATTACCCACAAATTCTGTGATTTTAGCTGTTTTTATGGTTTTTCAAAAAAATCATCCAGATCCAAAACCAAAACCAAAACATGAAAGGGTGGTTTTGTCAAAACCAATCCAGATCCAAAACATGATCATGGAACCAGAACCAAAACACAAAACATGAAAAGTGCCCGCCACACATCTCTAATATATATATACATATATTTACATATATATATATATATATATATATATATATATATATATACTCCAAATCAGCTGGCACTCCAGTGTAAAATCATCTGCTCCGGTGTCCATACCAAGTATAACATACACCTCCAATAGAAATTCGGCACTCAGAGGCTATTGAATATCACTGTATTCAGCCACATATGATAGTAAAGTTTTATATTTTCGGGGACACAGCCCCGTCCTCAGAACCACACCAATACTTAACATGTAACTAACAGAAACCCTAAATACCCACCCATTACTCACCTGTATGTCATTCCCATCATCACAGGTCCGGACCGCTGGCTCAGTGCGGCGATGCACTTCCGGTCGTCACCGGAACTGTTAAAATGGAGACCACTGTTTGCATTCCACCCTGTCCCAGCGTGACTTCCGGGTTCAGAAAGCCTCACTGTTTTCTCAGTGGAATGAACACATGTGTGTAGGACGCTATAGGGATGCAAATCCGCAGGAGGCATGAAAATAAAGGGCCCACTACAGGCTGATCTGCTGCTGCATCCAAAGGTGTTACATTGGATCATCTGCAGGAACATCAGCTATCTGAGTGGACCTCAGGTTGCTCAGTAATCAGTATGTCTGACAAAACCACGCTGCTGGGGCCAGTGAAGCTTTGTCCTGACACAAAAACAAGCTACTGTATAGAGTGACAACCACATTTGCCGTATACTGTGCACTGTTTACAAAACTGTCACTTATGTCTTACGTCAAGACAGAGAGATAAAAGTGAAAACAACTAAATAAATAAAATCTATTTTACAGTATGCACACCACTTATAATAACATACCCAAATATATAGTAACAGTAAAATAGTTGAAATAATAATAATAATAATAATAATAATAATCTAACATATAATGATAGAGGCTCTGTTTAATGTTCTGGTCTCTTATTTGCAGCACAACCGAGTTCTCTATCTTGTTGACACCAGCATAGTAGGATTAAGGGTTTAAGGCACATTCATATATCTAAGCATGGAGCTGTAAGCTGCTAAAGAGAATGAGTGATTCCAGATGGATGACTAGAAATTTATGTCAGGCCCTTGTTCTTATTTTAAGTGAATCGACTGAATATAATCTGCTTGTAAGACTGGGTCAGGATTATACAAACCACAGCCATAGAAAAACATGGAGGCTTTTGGATATGACCTCATTTATTAAAGGCGTACTGACACCTAACTGTATTTCGTTCTCCTTGCTATGTTCTCAAAAGAGCCAGTGCCTATCCAACAAACAATTTAACTGTGACAGCTCTACATGTGCCAATGGTATACAGTTACACATTCCAGGTGTATTATAAATGAGGATACTTCTCTTTGTTATAGCCAAACAAAAATCTCCCAGTTGTTTGAGTATAGCCAATGATTTCCTATACCTCATTTGAAAATGTTAATAGCAAAAATAAAATGAGCCAGGACATTGTGCATGAGATTCAGGACATTGGTCCCTGGTGTCAGATGCCAGCAACACCCCTGGTTATAGAGGTATAATAGATATAAAATTGTATAGAATACTAGGGATGCTAAAGGTCAATGAGACATTGCATGACCTATTTATCAAAGACCCATAACCCTTAAATCCCTCCATTTATGCAGGATTAGAACAATATTTATTAACACTGATTTATCAATACTGTAATGCAGAAAATATCTGAGATACACTATTGCCTGCTCTATTAGAAAAATTGCTGCAGCCATTCCCATAGTTCTCTATTGAGACCACAAAATGGGGGTATTTAACAAGCTCAGAAAAGCTAAATTTTTAAGGGCTTGTATCCAATAACTAATAGTCTTCCATATGGGCTTCACTAGCACCACTGGGGAGGGATCGTAAGATCAGTCCCCTCTGTCTCAGTTGTGATTGCTTCTGCCAGGATGTGTATGTTCAGTCATTAGGCCAGCACAGAACCCACAACTATAGTCTCTGTTGAGATAGCTTCTTATTGGAGCATCCGGCATGTGTTTCTAGTTAAATAGTTCTGGTCATTCATCTGTAATTGCTGCAAATAGCAGAGATAACAGTTCAAAGGCAAAAAGTGTAAAGATTAATATACAGTCTCCTAGGGCACAAAGTCTTATACTGTGAGGCTGCACCACTCAAATATTTTCATACTCCGCGCTAAACTATCCAGTTCTTTTTATAATGTTGCTGCCACCTTTGCCAGCAACCTGCCAATGTTGTTGTGCATGCTCTGAATTTCAACCCTGTCCCTGGTTTCTTGTGCCTGCTTTGCCAACATAAAGGATTTGGCACTTACTTTATTGTTGTACTAGACATGGTCACAGGAGAGCTCCTTTGGAAATATGATGCCAATCGAGTCTCTATTTATAACACTTAGATTTTTTGACTAGTACTGTACCGGAGTACCAGGTTCCAAAGCTATTAGTGTCTAAGCTCATTTTATTTTGTACTGAGTTCTGTTGTACAACCTTCAGTAGCTTGTTTTTGTTATCTGTTTGCACTAGCCAAAGATAGGTTTTGGGAGCCACAAGCCTGGCTTCTTCTTACTGGCTACAGCAGTGTTAGTTCTCCCGGGTGACTGCGGTGGGGTTGCAGATGGGGGCTAGTCTTCTACAGTCTGGCATGCACCTCAGTCATTTGCCTCCCTTCTGTCCAGTATCTGTAGGGCTGGCCAATTCTCCCTCTCTCTCTGGCTGCTCTGCAAGAAGGCTCTATCTTCCCCAGTGGCAGCAGTCATATCCCATAGGTATGCACCATCTCTATCCTTTATGCTCTATTCAGTACCAGAGTATTTGGCTCACATCAATTCTAAAGCGTATGTTCTGCCTGATCCTCCAATTGATGTAGTCCATTTGATGATTCTTCTCACCTGCTCTCTTGGTACTGATTTTCATGACTTCCTGGTTTTGGGATTATTGGGACAAGTAAAGGACAAATTAGCTTCTTGGGAGGTGCCATCGTCCTTGGATGATTTGATATCCCAGTGCATCAAGATGGATCTTCTCCATAAGGGAAGGGGAAAAATCCCATTGCAACAAATACAGACTAGACCTTTAGGTTTTGGATCCATTTTTGTCCTTTTGAGAACCCATGCAATTTAGGAAATTGTGTCTTTCTGCTAAGGAGCATGAAATAAAGTTCAGGAACAAGCACTGTTCCTGCTGCTACCATTCATTAATAGACCCAGTAGTTGACCATCAAAGTTTATGATAACTACAGGGAGCTTAAACAGTATATTCTTTGTGCTTCTAACTGCTGTGAATCCTATTTTTGATTGGATTAAACCCCAATTCCTATCCTGGGGTCCATGTTGCCATAAGAAGTGCTTGTAATCAGTAGTTCTTTCATGTCATATTATTCAAAATGTCTCCACTACTTAAGTCAACTACTTGCCTCCTCCCTACTAATCCTTTATCCATGTATTTATCAAGAAAGATGCAGAGACCCTATCTGCCCACTGAGAGTGGGATTGCCCCATTGGTTTATTGTCTGGAAAAATGCCTCCATGAGGAAGAGTTTTCCTTTGTTGTTTTGAGAGACTCAATCGTTAACTGAATACATACATGAGAACCTCAAACGGGGCTTCATCAGTGAATCTAAGTCACCTGCCGGAACTTTGCTCTTTTTCATCAAAAAAATAGGTTGACAGTCAAAATGTTGACACAGTCAAAATGTCCACATTAAGACAAATCATAAGGTCAACACCAAAAATGTTGACAGTCATGATGTTGACATAGATAAAATACTGAATATTGGTGACCAAGCCATAATGTACAAATGTACAAGATTGTGTCCCCCTGAGAGAAGAGCACTATGCAAACAGTCATTCTAGCACTTCATCCATACAGACATATTGTATGTCCCCAAATATCACATAATAAAAATCACTATAACCCACTAGCCCCCCAGTTATGTGCCACACTTTACATTAATTGCAGCTACTGTAATTACTTTGGCTACTAAGCCCCAACATAGCAGTGCTAATCCCCTGAATAGTTGCACTAACTAAAGAGCAAAGCATGCATACCTGCCTATATTTTGACTGCAGGTAACACTATGTGAAGTGACCTATATTATCAATGTCGACACTTTGCTTGTCCACATTTTAAAGTGGTCAATATGTTAACATTAAAAATATAAATATGACTATACTGTGAATTTTTACATTTTGACTGTCTATATTTTGACTGCCAGTGTACTTTACTATACAGTATTGTGGATGTCGACATTTTAACATGTTCAAAATGTCAACATACTGTACAATATGTGGACAAAGATTCTTACTGGCACCTTCTATCTGCAAATTTAACTTGATATTCATTGAATATGTGTACCAATGGCATTTTATGGGGTAAAAGTAAAAGGGTCCAAATTGCTGTAGGTTTGGAATTTTATAAATGATTGCCGCTTTTTAAAGTGGCAATCATTGACAAAGACAACAGCAACCTAGCTTTGCCTTGTAAATGATTGCTGCTTTAAAAATACAGCCATGCTCGGATGAAATCCCAGACCTCCGGTAACTCAAACCCTATTACATTTACACCCATGTGTTTAAACCATAGGTTCTCAAACTGTACCCCTCTCAGTGCATGTTTTCCATCTCTCCTCACAGAATCACAAGTGAAATAGTTTGCACCACCTGTGGATCTTTTAAAATGTGTCAGTATGTAATGCGTACATCTGTGCACTTGCTGGGTGACCTGGAAAATGTGAACTGTTTGGGGTCCTGAGAACCGAGTTTGAGAACCACTGGTTTAAACACATGTCCAAAAATATTGAAAGTTGCCAAAATGACCAACATGTTATAAGCATATTTAGAATCATCTATGCAGAAATAACACATTCCTTTCTGCTCTGTGTTTTATTTTTAACATCACGGAGGGAAGTATGGATTACCAATAAGGATCAGACCAGAAAAGAAACCGTTACGTGCATGGAAACTGCATTTCCATGTAAGCTTACATGTGAGCATTCCTTTATGTACCCTTTGGTGATGGAGTAGAGGAAATCCCATCCACTTATATATAAAGAAACCTTTATGAGCTTTATATTCACAAGTTCCATGTAAGAATATTGTGAGCATACATCCAATATCTCACACGGAGCTGAACCCATAGAAGTGTTCCTGAAACAACCACCCCCCATATGGGAAAAGGATTATAACCCCCTTGAATTACTCATGTCCGTTGGCTACCCATTGTAGATGAGGAACTGAACTCTTTTCTTTGGTTTTCTTCTTTACCTATTGCTTCTTGGATGTACAGAGATTCATAGAATACTGTATACCACTAACAGAGGACGAAAGGATCCACCTTATAGACTGAGTGAAGATCCCCATAGGGTATAACCGACCCCTTTATGATACAGAACATTTTTGTTTGCTTTTCATCATTTGACGATAGCATCTATTATTATAATTAATTACTATTTATTACTCATTATTTTCAGCAGTGTGCAATTGAGGAAGCACTCATTTTGTTTGATTGTGTATCTTAGATAACAGGTGTGGAGTGACACCCTGAGTCAACCTCTATTGCTGCCGCACAGGGCGCAGCGGTTCTCTATTTTTCTGTTTTGTTACGAGTAAATAGTGTAAGCCTTGGCCTAAATATAGAGTGCTATAGTCAATTTATTTTATCCTAATGAAATAACGTAAACGTGGATTTCATTTCCCTGCAACCTTATAACATTATTTACAACAACTCATATGATACAACTGTTGATATGATAATAACAATGAAACTATTGATATAATAGCAATGTGACTGTTGATACTGTATAATAGTAATAAGACTGTTGATGGGACATCAACCTGTTAGTAGTTTGAGAATGTTGACCTGGTGCCTGTAAACTGTTTGAACCATGTCGATGTTCTGATGTCAACATTAGGGTAACATAGTTGCTGTCAACCTTTGCTCTCTTCACCCACATGTTTTCAGCTTCCAAGAAGAGCTATGCTGTTTGGGACATATAACTGTTAGCAATTAAACTTGCTTTACAGGAATGGTGTCACCTGTTAGAAGTAGGGGTGTGCGTTGGGCCATTTTTCAGGCTTTGTGTTTTGGCTTTGGATCTGTATCTCCTTCATGTTTTGGTCCTAGTTTTGCCAAAACCGCCCTTCCTGGGTTTGGTTTGGGATCTGTATTTTTTTAGAAATATCATACAAACAGCTAAAATTACAGAATTTTGGACTGTTTTTGTTCCTACAGTATTATTAACCTCAATAACATTAATTTCCACTCAGTTCCTGTCAATTTTGACCAACTCACCAACATAGGCCAAGCCTGGCTAAGCAACAGAGCAGTGGCACAAACACACGTCAGTTATTTCTGTTTAAAACTGTTATAATAAATTAGTAATGTATTAGCAATAACCAATCAACCCAACTTAATCAATAGAAAACAACCCACCACAGAAAGTTCCTGAGAATCATGTGTAGAATATCATTGTTTTAGAGTAGTTACCAAACAGCAATTGTGACAACTATGCAAAAACACTAGAAATCAGGAAGGGTGCAAAAACTTTTTTTATGCCACTGTATCATCCTGGCAACAAAATTATTAAGGTTCATGCATTGCCTAGCTCACTAAGGAAGAAGTTCCTTGCAGGGATAAACCCATTCTGAATCTGACTTTCTTCATTTATATGACTAATAAAGTGGAAAAAAAACATCCCGGATAGCTGTTTGTAGTACCATCTGAGCTCCTACAGTGGAGCACATGCATCACATTCCACTGTGCAATGCATGCAAGGGTGAAGAAGACGATGAACATTATTATAAGGAAGTTCTGGTGGCCATCAGTGCATCTGAATGTAAAATATTTTGTGGCAATCTGTTCTATTCTGACCAGCATTAAATGCAACCTCATGTATCTGTATGGCCCTTACATTTTTTATAAAATTCTTTTCGTCAATGGACACATATTTCCATGGCCTTGATTTCTGAATTCTCCTTCTGTCAAGGGATCAATAGCATCTGGGTAATAGTGGACAGGTTTTCTAAAGCTGCTCATTTTGTACCCTTAAAGAGATTGCCCTCAAATCCAAAGTTGGCCAGTACCATCATCAAAGAAGACTACATGGATTTCCTGAAACATCATTTCAGATTGGGGAGCACAATTCATTTCCAAGTTTTGGAGGGCTCTTTTCAAATGTTTCAAAATTATATTAAGCTTTTTGTCAGCCTGTTATCGTCAGAGTAATGGTCAAACAGAATGAGTAACTTAAGATCTAGAAAAATGTGTCGAGATTTACATCTCAGCCAATAAAAATGATATGAGTTTCACTACTGCAGTGTGATGAACACGTCCTTAATAATGATGAGCGGGTTCGGTTCCTCGGAATCCGAACCCCCCTGAACTTTACCCATTTTACACGGGTCCGAGGCAAACTCGGATCCTCCCGCGTTGCTCGGTTAACCCGAGCGCGCCCGAATGTCGTCATCCCGCTGTCGGATTCTCGCGAGATTCGTATACTATTTAAGGAGCCGCGCGTCGCCGCCATTTTCACACGTGCATTGGAGATGATAGGGAGAGGACGTGTGCAGCATTCTCTCAGTTGTGTTCAGTGTGCTGCAAATATCTGTGTGCTGCAAATATCTGTGCTCAGTGTGCTTGTAAATATCTGTGCTCAGTGTGCTGAAGTGAAAATATCTACATTCTCTGCCTGAAAAACGCTCCATATCTGTGCTGCATTGTAGTATATAGTAGGAGGACAGTGCAGAATTTTGCTGACCAGTGACCACCAGTATTATATCAGTATGGTAAAGTAGTCCACTGCTCTACCTACCTCTGTGTCATCAAGTATACTATCCATCCATACCTGTGGTGCATTTAAGTTTTGTGCAGTATATATATAGTAGGAGGACAGTGCATAATTTTGATGACCACCAGTATATAATATATAGCAGTACGGTACAGTAGTCCACTGCTCTACCTACCTCTGTGTCGTCAAGTATACTATCCATCCAAACCTATGGTGCATTTAAGTTTTGCACAGTATATATATAGTAGGAGGACAGTGCATAATTTTGCTGACCACCAGTATATAATATATAGCAGTACGGTACAGTAGTCCACTGCTCTACCTACCTCTGTGTCGTCAAGTATACTATCGATCCATACCTGTGGTGCATTTAAGTTTTGCGCAGTATATATAAAGTAGGAGGACAGTGCATAATTTTGCTGACCACCAGTATATAATCTATAGCAGTACGGTACAGTAGTCCACTGCTCTACCTACCTCTGTGTCGTCAAGTATACTATCCATCCAAACCTGTGGTGCATTTAAGTTTTGCACAGTATATATATAGTAGGAGGACAGTGCATAATTTTGCTGACCACCAGTATATAATATATAGCAGTACGGTACAGTAGTCCACTGCTCTACCTACATCTGTGTCGTCAAGTATACTATCCATCTATACCTGTGGTGCATTTAAGTTTTGCGCAGTACATATATAGTAGGAGGACAGTGCATAATTTTGCTGACCACCAGTCTATAATATATAGCAGTACGGTACATAAGTCCACTGCTCTGCCTACCTCTGTGTCGTCAAGTATACTATCCATCCATACCTGTGGTGCATTTAAGTTTTGCGCAGTATATATATAGTAGGAGGACAGTGCATAATTTTGCTGACCACAAGTATATAATATATATCAGTACGTTACAGTAGTCCACTGCTCTACTTACCTCTGTGTCGTCAAGTATACTATCCATCCATACCTGTGGTGCATTTAAGTTTTGCGCAGTATAAATATAGTAGGAGGACAGTGCATAATTTTGCTGACCACCAGTATATAATATATAGCAGTACGGTACAGTAGTACACTGCTCTACCTACCTCTGTGTCGTCAAGTATACTATCCATCCATACCTGTGGTGCATTTAAGTTTTGTGCAGTTTATATATAGTAGGAGGACAGTGCATAATTTTGCTGACCACCAGTATATAATATATAGCAGTACGGTACAGTAGTCCACTGCTCTACCTACCTCTGTGTCGTCAAGTATAGTATCCATCCATACCTGTGGTGCATTTAAGTTTTGCGCAGTATATATAAAGTAGGAGGACAGTGCATAATTTTGCTGACCACCAGTATATAATATATAGCAGTTCGGTACAGTAGGCCACTGCTCTACCTACCTCTGTGTCGTCAAGTATACTATCCATCCATACCTGTGGTGCATTTAAGTTTTGCACAGTATATATATAGTAGGAGGACAGTGCATAATTTTGCTGACCACCAGTATATAATATATAGCAGTACGTTACAGTAGGCCATTGCTATTGATATATTACTGGCATATAATTCCACACATTAAAAAATGGAGAACAAAAATGTGGAGGGTAATATAGGGAAAGATCAAGATCCACTTCCACCTCGTGCTGAAGCTGCTGCCACTAGTCATGGCCGAGACGATGAAATGCCATCAACGTTGTCTGCCAAGGCTGATGCCCAATGTCATAGTAGAGAGCATGTAAAATCCAAAAAACAAAAGTTCAGTAAAATGACCCAAAAATCAAAATTAAAATCATCTGAGGAGAAGCGTAAACTTGCCAATATGCCATTTACGACACGGTGTGGCAAGGAATGGCTGAGGAACTCTCCTACGTTCCTCATGACTAGTGGGTCAGCTTCACATGAGGATGACTTAAGCTGGCAAAAGCACAGCAAAGAACTGTGCGTTCTTCTAAATCACAAATCCCCAAGGAGAGTCCAATTGTGTCGGTTGCGATGCCTGACCTTCCCAACACTGGACGGGAAGAGGTTGCGCCTTCCACCATTTGCACGCCCCCTGCAAGTGCTGGAAGGAGCACCCGCAGTCCAGTTCCTTATAGTTAAATTGAAGATGTCACTGTTGAAGTACACCAGGATGAGGATATGGGTGTTGCTGGCGTTGAGGAGGAAATTGACAAGGAGGATTCTGATGGTGAGGTAGTTTGTTTAAGTCAGGCACCCGGGGAGACACCTGTTGTCCGTGGGACGAATATGGCCATTGACATGCCTGGTCAAATGACAAAAAAAAATCACCTCTTCGGTGTGGAATTATTTTAACAGAAATGCAGACAACAGGTGTCAAGCTGTGTGTCGCCTTTGTCAAGCTGTAATAAGTAGGGGTAAGGACGTTAACCACCTCGGAACATCCTCCCTTATACGTCACCTGGAGCGCATTCATCAGAAGTCATTGACAAGTTCAAAAACTTTGGGTGACAGCGGAAGCAGCCCACTGCCAACTAAATCCCTTCCTCTTGTAACCAAGCTCCTGCAAAACACACCACCAACTACCTGCATCCTTGAGTGTAACGCCTACTGCTGCTGGCGCTGCTGTTGTTGCTGCTGGGAGTCGATCGTCATCCCAGAGGGGAAGTCGGAAGTCCACTTGTACTACTTCCAGTAAACAATTGACTGTCCAACAGTCCTTTGCGAGGAAGATGAAATATCACAGCAGTCATCCTGCTGCAAAGCGGATAACTCAGGCCTTGGCAGCCTGAGCGGTATTAAACGTGTTTCTGGTATCCACCGTTAATTCACAGGAAACTAGAGAATTGCTTGAGGTAGTGTGTCACCGGTACCAAATACCATCAAGTTTCCATTTCGCAGTTTATATATAGTAGGAGGACAGTGCATCATTTTGCTGACCACCAGTATATAATATATAGCAGTACGGTACAGTAGTCCACTGCTCTACCTACCTCTGTGTCGTCAAGTATACTATCCATCCATACCTGTGGTGCATTTAAGTTTTGCGCAGTATATATATAGTAGGAGGACAGTGCATATTTTGCTGACCACCAGTCTATAATTTATAGCAGTACGGTACAGTAGTCCACTGCTCTACCTACCTCTGTGTCGTCAAGTATACTATCCATCCATACCTGTGGTGCATTTAAGTTTTGCGCAGTATATATATAGTAGGAGGACAGTGCATAATGTTGCTGACCACCAGTATATAATATATAGCAGTACGTTACAGTAGGCCATTGCTATTGATATATTACTGGCATATAATTCCACACATTAAAAAATGGAGAACAAAAATGTGGAGGGTAATATAGGGAAAGATCAAGATCCACTTCCACCTCGTGCTGAAGCTGCTGCCAATAGTCATGGCCGAGACGATGAAATGCCATCAACGTTGTCTGCCAAGGCTGATGCCCAATGTCATAGTAGAGAGCATGTAAAATTCAAAAAGCAAAAGTTCAGTAAAAAGACCCAAAGATCAAAATTAAAATCATCTGAGGAGAAGCGTAAACTTGCCAATATGCCATTTACGACACGGTGTGGCAAGGAACGGCTGAGGACCTCTCCTACGTTCCTCATGACTAGTGGGTCAGCTTCACATGAGGAAGGAAGCACTCATCCCCTCGCTAGAAAAATGAAAAGACTTAAGCTGGCAAAAGCACAGCAAAGAACTGTGCATTCTTCTTAATCACATATCCCCAAGGAGAGTCCAATTGTGTCGGTTGCGATGCCTGACCTTCCCAACACTGGAAGGGAAGAGGTGGTGCCTTCCACCATTTGCACACCCCCTGCAAGTGCTGGAAGTAGCACCCGCAGTCCAGTTCCTGATAGTTAAATTGAAGATGTCACTGTTGAAGTACACCAGGATGAGGATATGGGTGTTGCTGGCGCTGAGGAGGAAATTGACAAGGAGGATTCTGATGGTGAGGTAGTTTGTTTAAGTCAGGCACCCGGGGAGACACCTGTTGTCCGTGGGACGAATATGGCCATTGACATGCCTGGTCAAATTACAAAAAAAATCACCTCTTCGGTGTGGAATTATTTTAACAGAAATGCAGACAACAGGTGTCAAGCTGTGTGTCGCCTTTGTCAAGCTGTAATAAGTAGGGTTAAGGACGTTAACCACCTCGGAACATCCTCCCTTATACGTCACCTGGAGCGCATTCATCAGAAGTCATTGACAAGTTCAAAAACTTTGGGTGACAGCGGAAGCAGTCCACTGCCAACTAAATCCCTTCCTCTTGTAACCAAGCTCCGGCAAAACACACCACCAACTCCCTGCATCCTTGAGTGTAACGCTTACTGCTGCTGGTGCTGCTGTTGTTGATGCTGGGAGTCGATCGTCGTTCCAGAGGGGAAGTCGGAAGTCCACTTATACTACTTCCAGTAAGCAATTGACTGTCCAACAGTCCTTTGCAAGGAAGATGAAATATCACAGCAGTCATCCTGCTGCAAAGCGGATAACTCAGGCCTTGGCAGCCTGGGCGGTATTAAACGTGTTTCTGGTGTCCACCGTTAATTCACAGGAAACTAGAGAATTGCTTGAGGTAGTGTGTCCCCGGTACCAAATACCATCAAGGTTTCATTTCTCTAGACAGGCGATACCGAGAATGTACACAGACCTCAGAAAAAGAGTCACCAGTGTCCTAAAAAATGCAGTTGTACCCAATGTCCAGTTGTACCCAATGTCCACTTAACCACGGACATGTGGACAAGTGGAGCAGGGCAGACTCAGGACTATATGACTGTGACAGCCCACTGGGTAGATGTATTGCCTCCCGCAGCAAGAACAGCAGCGGCGGCACCAGTAGCAGCATCTCGCAAACGCCAACTCGTTCCTAGGCAGGCTACGCTTTGTATCACCGCTTTCCATAAGAGGCACACAGCTGACAACCTCTTACGGAAACTGAGGAATATCATCGCAGAATGGCTTACCCCAATTAGACTCTCCTGGGGATTTGTGACATCGGACAACGCCACCAATATTGTGCATGCATTACATGTGGGCAAATTCCAGCACGTCCCATGTTTTGCACATACATTGAATTTGGTCGTGCAGAATTTTTTTTAAAACGACAGGGGTGTGCAAGAGATGCTGTCGGTGTGCCCCGAAGAATTGCGGCCACTTTCGGCATTCAGCCACCGCGTGCCGAAGACTGGAGCACCAGCAAACACTCCAGAGCCTGCCCTGCCATCATCTGAAGCAAGAGGTGGTAATGAGGTGGAATTCAACCCTTTATATGCTTCAGAGGATGGAGGAGCAGCAAAAGGCCATTCAAGCCTATACATCTGCCCACGATATAGGCAAAGGAGGGGGAATGCACTTGACTCAAGCGCAGTGGAGAATGATTTCAACGTTGTGAAAGGTTCTGCAACCCTTTGATCTTGCCACACGTGAAGTCAGTTCAGACACTGCCAGCCTGAGTCAGGTCATTCCCCTCATCAGGCTTTTGCAGAAGAAGCTGGAGAGATTGAAGGAGGAGCTAAAACAGAGCGATTCCGCTAGACATGAGGGACTTGTGGATGGAGCCCTTAATTCGCTTAACCAGGATTCACGGGTGGTCATTCTGTTGAAATCAGAGCATTACTTTTTGGCCACCGTGCTCGAACCTAGGTTTAAAACCTACGTTGTACAGTATCTCTCTTTCCGGCAGACACAAGTCTGCAGAGGTTCAAAGACCTGCTGTTGAGAAAATTGTCAAGTCAAGCGGAACGTGACCCGTCAACAGCTCCTCCTTCACATTCTCCCGAAACTGGGGCTGCGAGGAAAAGGCTAAGAATTCCGAGCCCACCCGCTGGCGGTGATGCAGGGCAGTCTGGAGCAAGTGCTGACATCTGGTCCGGACTGAAGGACCTGCCAACGATTACTGACATGTCGTCTACTGTCACTGCATATGATTCTGTCACCATTGAAAGAATGGTGGAGGATTATATGAGTGACCGCATCCAAGTAGGCACGTCAGACAGTCCGTACGTATACTGGCAGGAAAAAGAGGCAATTTGGAGGCCCTTGTACAAACTGACTTTATTTCACCTAAGTTGCCCCCCCTCCAGTGTGTACTCCGAAAGAGTGTTTAGTGCAGCCGCTCACCTTGTCAGCAATCGGCGTACCAGGTTACTTCCAGAAAATGTGGAGAAGATGATGTTCATCAAAATGAATTATAATCAATTCCTCCGTGGAGACATTCACCAGCAATTGCCTCCAGAAAGTACACAGGGACCTGAGATGGTGGATTCCAGTGGGGACAAATTAATAATCTGTGAGAAGGGGGATGTACACAGTGAAACAGGTGAGGAATCGGAGGATGAGGAGGAGGGGGACATCTTGCCTCTGTAGAGCCAGTTTGTGCAAGGAGAGATTGATTGCTTCTTTTTTGGTGGGGGCCCAAACCAACCAGTCATTTCAGTCACAGTCGTGTGGCAGACCCTGTCGCTGAAATGATGGGTTTGTTAAAGTGTGCATGTCCTGTTTATACAACATAAGGGTTCGTGGGAGGGCCCAAGGACAATTCCATCTTGCACCTCTTTTTTCTTTAATTTATCTTTGCATCATGTGCTGTTTGGGGACTATTTTTTGAAGTGCCATCCTGTCTGACACTGCAGTGCCACTCCTAGATGGGCCAGTTGTTTGTGTCGGCCACTTGGGTCGCTTAGCTTAGCCATCCAACGATCTTGGTGCACCTCTTTTTTCTTTGCATCATGTGCTGTTTGGGGACTATTTTTTGAAGTGCCATCCTGTCTGACACTGCAGTGCCACTCCTAGATGGGACAGTTGTTTGTGTCGGCCACTTGGGTCACTTAGCTTAACCATCCAGCAACCTTGGTGCACCTCTTTTTTTCTTTGCATCATGTGCTGTTTGGGGACTATTTTTTAAATCTGCCATCCTGTCTGACACTGCAGTGCCACTCTTAGATGGGCCAGGTGTTTGTGTCGGCCACTTGGGTCGCTTAGCTTAGCCATCCAGCGACCTTGGTGCACCTCTTTTTTTCTTTGCATCATGTGCTGTTTGGGGACTATTTTTTGAAGTTCCATCCTGTCTGACACTGCAGTGCCACTCCTAGATGGGCCAGGTGTTTGTGTCGGCCACTTGGGTCGCTTAGCTTAGTCCTCCAATGACCTCGGTGCAAATTTTGGGACTAAAAATAATATTGTGAGGTGTGAGGTTTTCAGAATAGACTGGAAATGAGTGGAAATTATGGTTATTGAGGTTAATAATACTATGGGATCAAAATGACCCACAAATTCTATGATTTAAGCTGTTTTTGAGGGTTTTTTGTAAAAAAAACACCTGAATCCAAAACACACCCGAATCCGACAAAAAATTTTCAGGGAGGTTTTGCCAAAACGCGTCCGAATCCAAAACACGGCCGTGGAACCGAATCCAAAACCAAAACACAAAACCCAATAAATGTCCAGTGCACATCACTAGTCCATAATAACTAGAGATGTGCACCGGACATTTTTCGGGTTTTGTGTTTTGGTTTTGGATTCGGTTCCGCGGCCGTGTTTTGGATTCGGACGCGTTTTGTCAAAACCTCCCTGAAATTTTTTTGTCGGATTCGGGTGTTTTTTTTTTTCAAAAACCCATCAAAAACAGCATAAATCATAGAATTTGGGGGTAATTTTATCCTATAGTTTTATTAACCTCAATAACCACAATTTCCACTCATTTCCAGTCTATTCTGAACACCTCACACCTCACAATACTATTTTTAGTCCTAAAATTTGCTCCAAGGTCGCTGGATGACTAAGCAAAGCAACCCAAGAGGGCGGAACAAACACCTGGCCCATCTAGGAGTGGCACTGCAGTGTCAGTCAGGATGGCACTTTAAAAAAATTGGCCCAAAACAGCACATGATGCAAAGAAAAGAGAAAAAGAGGTGCACTGTGGTCGCTGGACGGCTAAGCTAAGCGACACAAACACCTCAATATCACAGGAATTATTCGTTCTAATCAATGGTATTATTGGTCCAAATCACTGGAAGAAAATGACAAAATCACTGGAATTATTCGTTCTAATCAATGGTATTATTGGTCCAAATCACTGGAAGAAAATGACAAAATCACTGGAATTATTTGTGCTAATCAATGGTATTATTGGTACAAATCACTGGAAGAAAATGACAAAATCACTGGAATTATTTGTGCTAATCAATGGTATTATTGGTCCAAACCACTGGAAGAAAATGGAATGGATGGATACTTGCAGTGACACAGGGCTGCAAGATACAGCATCAGCCTACTGTACAACTATATACTGTTAGTTACCAAAATGCTGCACTGTAATACTAGAAGCTATAGAAAAGTATATATATTATTGTATATATTAGTACAGACAGAGCTGTGTAACTGTGACCCATGTGTCCTGAAAAGCAGTATAGAAGTTATAGAAAAGTATATATAATATTACTGTATATCAGTACAGAGCGGTGTAACTGTGACACATGTGTCCTGACAAGCAGTATAGACGCTATAGAAAAGTATAAATATTACTGTATATCAGTAGTAGTACAGAGCGGTGTAACTGTGACACGTGTGTCCCGACAAGCAGTATAGAAGCTATAGAAAATGATTTAAAAATTATTGTATATATAATTCAGTACATAGCGGTGTAACTGTGATACATGTGTGTCCTGACAAGCAGTATAGAAGCTATAGAAAATGATTTAAAATGATTGTATATATCAGTACAGAGCAGTGTAACTGTGACACGTGTGTCCTGATAAGCAGTATAGAAGCTATAGAAAAGTATATATATTATTGTATATATCAGTACAGAGTGGTGTAACTGTGACCCATGTGTCCTGACAAGCAGTATAGACGCTATAGAAAAGTATATATATTACTGTATATCAGTACAGAGCGGTGTAACTGTGACCATATGTCATGACAAGCAGTATAGAGGCTATAGAAAAGTATATATATTATTGTATATCAGTACAGAGCGGTGTAACTGTGACCATGTGTCCTGACAAGCAGTATAGAAGCTATAGAAAAGTATATATATTATATACTGGTGGTCCCCAGTCCCCACAATGCAGCACACTGATCAGATATTTGCAGCACACTGAGCACAGATATGGAGCGTTTTCAGGCAGAGAACGTAGATATTTTCAGCACACTGAGTACAGATTATTTGCAGCACACTGAGCACAGATATTTTCAGCACACTGAGCACAGATTACGGAGCTTTTCAGTGAGAGAACGCTGCCATGTCCTCTCCGTTCAATCTCCAAAGCACGAGTGAAAATGGCGGCGACGCGTGGCTCCTTATATAGAATACGAATCTCGCGAGAATCCGACAGCGGGATGATGACGTTCGGGCGCGTTCTGGTTAACCGAGCAAGGCGGGAAGATCCGAGGCTGCCTCGGAACCATGTAAAATGGGTGAAATTCGGGGGGGTTCGAATCCCGAGGAACCGAACCCGCTCATCTCTAATAATAACCCCTTCCATGAGGCTTCAGGTTTTGTTTTATCTACATTCAGGATGGTTTCTACCCTAAATTTAAAGAGCTACCGTCCTGCCAGTCAGATTCTCTGCCAGCAGTTCGTGACTTTGTTTAACACTTTGTTAAAATTTATAAAATAGTAAAGAAGAATTTACAAAAGCTTTCTGCAAGTTCTTCACTGACAAAAGAAAAATGAAGGTTTCTTTACTGAAGCTGGGAGACACGGTTTTACTTTCAACTCAACATCTACATTTCAAGGTGACTACTATGAACTTGCTCCTAAATTCAATGGGCCATTCCAAATTCTACAGGGTATTAATCCAGTAGCATTCAAGTTGAAGCTCCCATCTATGCACAATCTCTGAACCGGGTAAGAAGACTTGCTTCTTCTTACCCGGTTCAGCGGTGCTGTTTCTCCGTGGAACTGTTGCAGGCATTGGTCATCTGCCTTTCCTCTGTCTGGTGTCTGTGGGGTGATCCCTCTCTGTCTGGCTCTCTCCCCCAGCAGCACTAGGCATATCCATTAGGGAAGTGCGTCCCACTTCTCTTAAAAGCATAGGTGCATGCAAAATATGACATCACATTGGTGCCAAATTGGAATCCCCTACCCCCTCTCCTCTCTCCTGTGTGCTCCAGGGTAGTCAGTTTTCTGCTTGCCTATATAGTCTACTAGCTGTGTATATTAGAAAGCCAGTCAGTGGGCTGTGCACTGCAAAGCTCAAATCCCCTTGCAGGGGTCCTGGGTGAAGACCACTAATACAGTCTGTTAGACTACACTCCCCTGCTCTAGGTCTGCACCAATCCTACTAGTATGGTTAGCATCCATATTAACTCAGCGAGAGTGGTGACACAGGTTTTCATTTTGACTTTGCACACTTTACCGAGGGGGATGTAAGATAGGAGAAATGTTTTGTCATTAAACAATTCTCCCCCTGTTTCATGCTTTCTTTCTGCATGATTGTATTAATAAACAATAAAGATGACCATATAATTGACAGAAGGAAATTATTGGGATACCTGAGTATATTCAGTCTGCCTAGCTATTGCAGAGATTTAGAACAACTTGGTTCAAAGTCACAACGTGTGCAGGGCTCCTCCAAATATAAATTGTATCTGAGAATGATTAAAATTTGTAGTGCCATGCAGAAAAAAGAAAAATGCAGGTGCACTAAGCACCTCAAACTCTGATAGTCAAAATCATTTTCATAAACTCTTACAATTAACATGGAGTATAAGTGAAGTTCTTAGCACATGTTTGGCCACAAATGTGGGCCCATTATCCACATCAAGGTGAACTTGATGGGTCCCTGGCATCCCTAGGACTAACACATTATATAAATTTATCCAGGTCTTACCTATAATAGAGCTCTTCTCATATGTAGTCAACAATGTAGGAACATGTGCTGATAAAAAAATACCTAAAGGCAGATGAGAGGGGTGCTAATACCAAACTGAAGAAGCCTCAACCTTAAAGTATATAATACTGTATATACACAAATATAGAGAAAAAGGATGGGTGCTTAGACTGCACACCCTAATGTTAAACATAATGACAGGTGCTTATTATCTGAATTAAAAATATATTGATCCAATTGTCACTATATCTATATGGGGTGATGTATCAAACCTATCATTTCATAGATTGTGCTAGATAAGTGATAGCCACAAGCTGTTTTGTTGCTATTCACAATTTCTCCACTTCATCTCTCTCGAAAGGTTTGATACATCTCCTATGTGTGACCAGACTCACTAATAGACCATTTTCAGCCTGAATAACAAATACACAGATTGGCCACATTTAATGCATCCAAACAAATATTCCTGATAACAGTATTCTGTAACTTGTCTGAGGCTGAATATAATAGTGCTAAATGCTATCAATTTAAATGTAAAAATATTTCCTCAAATTCCTTTTCAGGCCAGCAAAACAAGTCCTATTAAATATTCTGCAAACTTCTAAATAATATTTCTCCATTTCTGGGCTTGCTTGAAATTACTCCAATTCCTTTCACATTCCGTGTTCCGTCATGATGCCTCTGCCATCTCTCAAAACCTTATCATCCGAAATCTATCCCCCTTCCCCTCCTTTGGCTGATACACTAGAGTATGACATACTTATTATCATCTTGCAGCCTCACCAATGCGCACTGTTTGTGCTCTTCCTCTATTGAAATCAGGTTATTCACATTCAGCTGGGCAGCAGCACCATTTATCATACAGTTTCACAAAGGTCAGGTAGCCTGTTCTCCTTCGTTAATCTTTGTTTTTGCTATCTGACTTATGAAAACTGAGCCACAGCACAGACTCGCTGCTATCCAAGAGAATTTATGGTTTGTTATAAAGCTATGGGGCACAATATTATATAGAAAATGTATGGTAAAAGCTTGTGTGTATTAATAATAATAATTTTAATAATAACAAATTATTTATTTTTCTTTGTATTGTTAATAAGTTAGCTGACTTCTAATGTTACATTTACTATTTTATTGTTATTTTTGATTATGTCAGTTGTTTGCATAGAACTATATTTGCAGCAAGAGAGCTTGTCCCTGTATTACATTATTTTCTACCAGCACTTACAACCTAGTGCACTATGCTTACAAGGCATGCTGCACAAAGTTAGACGCCAACAGGGTCACAGACAGAAGGTCAACAATGTCTAGGTCAACACTAAATCACACTTGCCAATTTTAAGGCTGCACCCTCCAGGAGAGGGCAGCCAGGACAGCACAAAAGGGGGAGTGGCATCAAGGAATGTGGGCAGAGCGGGGGGGGGGGGGGGCGCAGATGTACGAACAATGGCCAGGGGGTGGGGCTACAATGATGCGGTTCAGCACAAAACGTGTCATTGCCCTGCCCACTTGCTCTAGTTAAGAGGTGGCTGAGATTTTTGGAAGCCTCCCGGCCATTCTGGGAAGGTAGGCAAGTATGCACTAAATGGTCGACATGCACAATGTCCATGTCGACATTGTGCATGTCGACCATTTAGTGCATACTTGTTAAAAGGTAGACATGTCGACATATGTCGACATATGAAATGGTATGTGCGTTTTTGATGGTAGTATGAAAAAGTCCAAAACATTATTTAAAAAAAAAAAAACTCATGTCGACCTTTTCATGTGTCGACCATTGTCAAGATCACCATTTGAACTTGTCAACATGCCGACCATATGCATGCCGACCATTTGGTGCCAAACTTTTCACTGTCGAACTATCATCTGGATACCCAAATTGTATAGCCATAATGCTATTCTATGTGTAATGCAATATCTGTTCGTAGAGGTAATTTGACTTCTAAACAAAATGGTTGGACATTGCCGGCAGTTTAGAACTTCTAAATCCACATTTACTAAGCATAATTTTGTAGTATCTTCCTGTTGTCTTCCATGGTGATATCTGTCATTTTTTTCTGCCAAAAACCCTGTTAAATTGCTCTCTTTATGATAGACTCCACTGTCAAATTGAAGTCTGAGTATGCTGTTAATCTGTGGTGGATTTAAAGCGCTCCACAAATCAATATGATCTGTGCAGGCTTTGTTGTGTAAAATAGTGAAGATTATGGTTCATTTAAAAGAAAAAAAATATACCAGGCCCTGGATCTCTCAGCCTGGTCTAACACTGGAAAATTGGGGAGAAAACTCGGCATAGGTTCCCCCCAATTTTCTAAAAACCAGCACAGGGTTGAACCACCCAGGGGGCTTACACTACAGGAGGAGGACACATAGCATAGGGCCCCTCTATCATACCATAAAACCAGCCCCAAATTGGTCAGCCCAGGCATGGAATTCCTCATAAAGTGGGGACTCCCCCTCCCCCCACACTCAAAAAAAAAATTCCCCCTCCCAAGGAACTCCCAGGCCTGGGCTGAAAGTTATTCCCCGCACCCCCGGTGGTAATGGGTGTGGTGCTAATGGTTTAAAAAATAGAATATAATATTGGTCTTTTCAGTATTCCCAGGAAGCCTGCCCCAGCATTCCGGAAGTTATGGAATAACAAGTGTCAGCATGCCCAGACTTAAGGGCTTGCTGGCACGTCTAGTCCATCTGTGAAGAAAATATAAAAATTATGACAATGAATGGGGAAATCCTCTATTAAAAAAATAAAAACTCACCAATACATGTATTGGATACCCTTTGGTCCATGTAGTATTGTTCTTAATAAAAACCCCAAAAAACGCCAAGCCAAAGCGGAAAGAAGTGTACACTCTCTATAGCAATAATGCGTAATGAGAGGTTATTGTCGGTTACACTCATAGGCATTAGTGGTCACTGTGATACTCTCTGTATTGTATTGTGATCAGTAGAATGCTCTCTGTATTGTATGGAAGACACCAGGACACTCTATATTTTATTGAAAATAATAGGATTCTCTAAATATTGTATATTGGTTTCTAGGATGTTTTCCATATAGTATGTAAATAGGATGGCTTAAATTTTGAGACAAGTGATTTTTTTTTTCTTAAAATGTATTTTAACTACACTTACATTTGTTAGTTTAGCCTATAGCTGGTTTGGTCTCACGTACAGTATACCACCATCATATTTTTTTCCTGGGCCTCGGATCCACATATTTGAATTTACATTTATTTTTAATTGTTTATTCGCAGATTATATTCAGAATGTAATATCTCAGTTGAGCTGGTGATTGTTGTACATAGGGAAAACCCTGAAGCACTAAACTCACCACTGCATCACTTTCTGGAATGCTGGGAGGATAAAATCTGTATTTCAATGACCAGAGAAAGGAAGACGGTTTGTCACTCTAAGGTAGGGGTGGGCAACGTGCGGCCCGCGGGCCGGATGTGGCCCGCGAACCGATTCTACCTGGCCCCGCTGTCTCACACCAGTGTGCAATGACAAGCGGCCTGACTGGCTGAGCCGCTCGTCATTGCGCTACATAGCTCCCAGACGCGGCGCCGCAGAGGAAATCCCGGTCACGTCATAGGGTCTGCTGACCGGGATTTCCACTGTGACATCAGGCGCTGGGCGGCACGGGGGGCGGGGCCATGGCGGGAGTGGGCAGCAGGCAGCGGATCATCTGGGCAGCGGATCTGCCACTGTGTAAAAAAGGTAAAGGGATCTGTGGACAACTTTAAAAGACTGCTTTATTGGTTAGGGGGGGGGGGGGAGAGGAGAGGGAGGGAGATTAGGGACTGCTATACGGGTTTAGGAAGGGGGGTGAAGAGGTGTTGGGACTGCTATATGAGTCGGGGGGGTTAGAGACTGCTATAAGGGTCCGGGGGGGAAGCTAGTAACTGCCCAGGGAGAGACAGGAGCTGTGAATACCAGCATTACACAGGATGCTGTTTATTTTCAGCACTGTTTTTTATTTATTTATTTATTATATGTGTTTTTTTAGACATTTTGTATTTGCCTGTAAAAAAACTACGTATGTAATGTATATTGTGGTGTATGTTTTATATATATATATATATATATATATATATACACTATGTTTTTATAGTTATATACATAACTATGGGCCTAATTCAGACCTGATCGCTAGCAGGCAATTTTTGCACTGCTGCGATCAGGTAGTCGCTGCCTACAGGGGGTGGGGGTAATCGCTTAGCAGGGGTGTGATCACATCTTCAGAGAGCTGCACAAACAGAAGTTTGTGCAGTTTCTGCACAGCTCAGGACTTACTCTTCCAGTGCGATGATCGGGACCGGAGCTGACGTCAGAAACTCTCCCTCCAAACGCCTGGTCCCTCCTTCATTTTTGCGGACACTCCTCTAAAACGGCCAATTGCCACCCACAAACGTCCTCTTCCTGTCAATCACTGTGCGATCGCTTTGTTCGTACCATCCCGTCGCTGCCCGATGCTGCAGACCGACACGCCTGCACATTGCGGTGCATGCGCAGTTCAGACCCGATTTTACAAGATATTTTGTGTGTGGCCCTCGACTATTCACTGGAAGTGTTAAGCGGCCCACCCCTGCTCTAAGGGGTCTATACATGAAACAGTGAAAAGTGTGGAGAAGTGAGACGGTGGAGAAGTTGCCCATGGCGACCAATCAACATTAATGTAACATTTATAATTTGCATATTATAAAATTATACAGAGCAGCTGATTGGTTGCCATGGGCAACTTCTCCACTGGATCACTTCTCCACTCTTTTCACTGCTTCATGAATAGACCCCAAAATTTGTCTATGCAACAAATTTGACAGTTATTTAAACAGAAGTAATATTGGGAAACTAGATGAATATGGTGGTTCCAGTGTCGGACTGTGGTATGTAGGGCCCACCGGGGAAATGCAGTGGTAGGGGCCCATGTTTATGGGTGTGGCCAGTCTGCTGAGGGGGTGTGGCCTGCCACCTCATTGGTTTGACTAAAAATTAGAGAGTGCAACGTCTGGGCCCCTTCATAAATATATACAGTCAGTTCATCTGCTGCATGCATGATAATGTACCAGATTAATAACAGATTAATAACAGCAATGCACTGTAGAAAATAAACCATAGTCCAGTATAAGGTAACATATGTATGATGTATAATTCAAGTGCACAGTCTGGAACCTGATCCTTAGAGCAGGAGGTGGGCTCCCAGGCATTAAGGCCTACTGCTGGTTTCCCTGTACCCCTGTGGGCCAGTCCAAGCCTGGGTGGTTCTGTGATGGTCATACTGAATCCTGATGTGGCAATCTGTAAATTACCGGCCCTGTCTCAGCTCTCTCCATAGCCACTAGTATGGTGCACATGTAAAGAAAGATGGAGGTGAATACCTGATGTCAGGAGTGGTTTCTTTGCAAAGACAAGTTGCAAGAAGAAACATCACCAAAGCAGGAAATTAGCTCCTTGATTGCATTTTAGTCCTTTCTTACAACATTGGAGTTAACAATAAATGACTCTAGTCCTATCTGCAGAACTTTGCAGCTGTTACTCTCTTTAAATAACAAGCTATGGACTCTGCAATGTGTGTGTTCATCAATTATCATTTGCTGTGTACTTGGTGTCTCTGTCCACGTGTGAGAAGTGTATGTATGTGTGTGTGTTTATGTGTGTATATATATATATATATATATATATATATATAATATTTATTTCTGGGGAAATGTAACTTCATGCATTACGGCAAATCCGACGTCTTTTAAGAAGTGCTGGAGCACATCTATCTGAAGAAACATCTACGGGGAATATAGATTTTGGGTTATGTACAATATATTTGTGTATGAAAGAGAGAGAGAGAGAGAGAGAGAGAGAAGAGAGAGAAAGAGAAGAAAGAGTAGATACATGTTACATTCATTTACATAACTACTACAGTAAGAAATAAACACTATATAAGGGATACATGTGATATATATCTACCATCCCGCAAGTCCCTTTGAATTCCATCTCCACAACCTTGTGTGTCTCCTCCATGTTCACTCTACATTCAATACTCACCTCACAAAACTGAAGAAAACAGCCTCATATTTATACCCCCTAGCATATATATCTAGCTGGCTTTATCTCAGTGTCATCTTGTAAATCCAGATAAAACCAGGATACTTTGGCTATTCACAGTCTTGTAAAATACCCTAACTAGCATCCAGTCATTACAACAGGGAACCCTAATTTAGATTAGATCAAGGCTCTATGATTACAGCCTTCACTCTTTGTAGTGCAATGAGGATTTGCCAGATGTCTTTTGGACTTATTTAACTTCCACAAATCTAGGTGACAATCAAAGTTAGCATCTTGTTGTCAACAAATGGATCAATTGTCTGACCCTCAGTGTAGAACAAATGTCAGCCAGTTCTGATTAACATACAGTAATTATTTTGACTTGCATTCCTACTGTACCTTTCCATTCTTGCTAGTCTATTCAAAGACAATCTGTTTATCAAAGCTAAACAGAACCTTAAAACACATATGCATCTATAAGCATACATATACAAACTAGTTTACTTAATTATTTATTAATTTACCATATTCAATGAATGAACTTGCTTGGCCATATTGTACAACTATGAAGTCTGTGGCAATTATATATATCTAAAATGGTCAATATGAAATATCCTCTTACACTCCCATGGGATCTAAGGCTAGTACTTGTACTTTTGTTTGCACTGTGGGGTGTATACAGTACCACCCCCTTCCATCTATGTGGCCTACTCTCTGGTGGTCTAGTGGAGTGTCCAAGGAAATGGATGAGAAATCCATAAATGGGGCTCAGAAAGGTCTAGTGGCTTTAGTGGCTTAAAGCTGGTCCCTTATGTGGACCTCCACCCTTGTGGTCTAATGGAGCCTAAAATGGAGTACCATCCTTGTGGCCTAATGGGGTGGGACCAAAAAGAACTTATCTGTGTTGGATCTTAGACAGTGTAAGAACAATGAGCCTGATTCTGATGTATTCAGTATTGCATAGCTGCAGGGAAGTGGCTGTGCAATACCATACAACTAATGTTCTATTGCTGATGGAGGCATCTGTAGGAAAAAAAGACCCCTTCTGCCAGGGCTGCCATCACAAATTGAGGGGTCTGGGACTGACAAAATAGGCAGGTCTTTTTCTCTTTCCAGAGTGCTGTGCATCCACAACACAACCTTATTGACAGTGTGACAGTGGGCAGTGTGCAGGGGCTGCCGGCACCTCCAAGTCAGTGCTGGGATTTGGGTGGTGTCACCAGCTCTCCCCTCCATCTCACCAGTGAATCCTATTGTGTTACCAATGACAGCGGAAACTCCATGATGTACAGTAAAGTGCAAAACCATTTCAATAAGACAATCACCCATTTTCATTGGCTATGAGACTTTTTGCCCTTTCACATATACTATATGTCCTTTAGACTTTGATCAGTACAAACCTTAGCCTAACAAAATGGCCAAAATCCCTATCTACATTCAGTGTCGGACCGGGGCATGATGGGCCCACCGGAGGAATGCAGTGATAGGGGCCCATACTTAGGGGTGTGGCCATCCTACAAAGGGTGTGTGGCCAGCCTCCCCAGAGGATGGAAATACACAATAGTTTAGTGCAGTGTAATGCAACATATCTACCATGTATAATACAAGCACACAGTCTTGAACCTGATCCCTAGAGGAAGGAGTGGGCCCTCAGACATTGGGGCCAACCGGTGGTTTCCCTGGTACCCCTGTGGGCCAGTCCGACCCTGTCTACATTGTTCTATACTTACCTTCTAGACAGACCACGACATATTACTTCTGTTGTCTCATTGACATCAATATACCGTATTTTAAATTGAAAACAAACAATGTTAATAGCTTTTTACATGTTAGCTCAGGGTATAACATACAGTAGACATATAATAACCTACCATAGGTGAATGACAATTGTGTTACACTGATGCTGAAATAGTAGTACAGTATACTGGCAGTTTAAAATAATATATGGAACATATATAAATGTATTTCAATGTTAGTAACTATATACAGTCACAATAGCACATGAAAACCATGAATTAAAAAAAAACATGTTCACATTACTATGGAGGTGAAATAAATAGGTACATGCGATCAGACACTTCAGGTCAGAAGGGACTCTGGGATAGACTGATGTCTGTGGCCTTGGACCATACACATAATTAGTACAGTAGCAACAGCCTCACAAGTATGTTAAGTCCTGGACAAAGCTTTGGAAGTGCCATGCACTGTTCTGAAGTGAGCCACAAGATGGCGATCTCTTTTAATCTTAAACCTAAATTTACTGTTGATTTAATTTTTATTGCAATCTGCAAATAGTTGTTATTTTCCCTCAGTCAAAATTTATGTTCCCAACTATATGAGAAAGTCTGCTTAAATATCCTTTTTTCAGTCTCCGAAGAAATCTCTCCTCTGATCAAACTATAGCATGGAATGATGATTGTACAGTGCTCAGTAGCTGTGTAATTTAACCCACATGGTATTAGCTGTATTGGACCTAACTCTTCATCTTTATGTTTAGTGTTACATAAATAAATAGAACAATTTTCATTTCACTCTGAAGATGGTTCTCTATAAATACCTTGTGTCATTTACAAGCTCATTATCCAATGACTTACTGGGTGAAGTACATATATACACTCATCAGCGAGGCATTACTAGTCAGCGCTTGTGTGCTTTGATGATGGAACACTGTAATTTATCCCAATCCTGGTCTAGTTATAGGTGTGTGTCGTTAACTGCCAACATCTAAGCATTAATATTTCCTTTTTAAGCTTAGTAAAATAACTAATCGCCTTTGCTAAAGTGTGTTTTTAAAAGAGATTTCTCAAAAAGACAGTACTATATGGACTTACTATATGTGATTATCCTTGTTTTAATCCAAAATTCAAAGATGAATTATCTGAAAATAATTATTTCAAGATTTATTATTTTGAGGGGATATTTATTAAAGTTTAGATTACTGAAATCATTGGGTGTGCTGTGCAGCAACTGGTGACAGACATTGCCATCCATTTTTATTTTTTTTATATTAAGAACAAAGGGGGTAATTCCAAGTTGATCGCAGCAGGAAATTTTTTAGCAGTTGGGCAAAACCATGTGCACTGCAGGGGAGACAGATATAACATGTGCAGAGAGAGTTAGATTTGGGTGTGGTGAGCTCAATCTGCAATCTAAATTGCAGTGTAAAAATAAAGCAGCCAGTATTTACCCTGCACAGAAACAAAATAACCCACCCAAATCTAACTCTCCCTGCACATGTTATATCTGCCTCCCCTGCAGTGCACATGGTTTTGCCCAACTGCTAAAAAATTTCCTGCTGCGATCAACTTGGAATTACACCCATAAGGCGTTATTTTTGTGTTCCAATGTATAGATAGTTGAAAGACAGTCATTAGGTAGACAGTCAAAAGGTCGACAGTCAAAAGGCCGACACATGTTTTTTAGGGTTTTTTCATGCTTTTACAACTTTTGCTTCATTTACTATCCATATCACAAACTATTACCTTTAGTAACCTTGTGGTGTGCGAAGCGGAGTGAGCCACTGAGTCCAAAGCGTAATGAGCAAAGTGAGCTCGCGAGGGTACTCATTTCAACAAAATATGGGTATAAAATATTGAAAAACACAAAACTATATTATTTGTTGACCTTTTGTCCCTGTCGACCATATGGAATCGACCTCTTGGCTGTCTATCTTTTAATTGTCTAACTTCTATACCACACCCGTTATTTTTCAAGCTCTCAAAGAGAGTTGGCAGTGAGCGATAAGATAGCTTAAGCTACAAGTTGTTTGAACTATGTTGATGGCTGAATGTGTTAAAATAATAAAATTAAGAACTTAAAAATGTCCCCGTGCCCAGTGCTGCTCAACAGTCAGCCCATGCATATGCCTCTGGATAATCACAGCAATAAAAAATAATTGTACCAACTGAATGTATTAAAAATCACACCTAGGGACAGGGGCTCTGAAAGGAGCCTATCCCTACAGTGTGTTAGGAATGAAATGATGGCATTTGCAATCACTTCACTTCTATATCAGGAACCCACTGTGCTGCTGCACATGTACAGTCTACTTACCATGCATGTGCATCAGCCCTTGCAGAAGAGGGGTGTGGAGGAACTCTGTCCTGAGTAATTTTTGTGAATGTTGGCCATAGGCTACAGCATCTAGCGCCATCTCCAGATAACATTCGCTGATAGGGCCAAATTCTGGAATTCTCTGCATTTCAAATCTTGGTAAATCTGACAGTTTCACAGCCTCTACAGTTATGGGTGTGGCAACTGCTGTAAAAACGGAGGGATACCAGCCAACAATGACAAAAGCACCAAACCAGCAACCAAACTAAAAATACATTACAAACAGGGGTACACTCCACTTCTGCTCGTCACCCCCACAAAACAAGTCCACCAATGGACAAGAAGTGTAATGGCTGCATTAAAAGTAGATGCCTAGGGATGAACTTTCCCAGTGCTTCCAAAACTCGGTCCTCATGGAACACTAACAGTTGTGTTTTTAAGAATATCCATGGCTCAGCACAAATGGTTAAATCATATTGACTTAGGTACTAATAAAGTCACCTGTGGACAAGAATGCATATACTTAAAACCTGGACCATTATTGTACCTTGAGGACCGAGTTTGGGACCCACTGAACTAACCCAAGCACTATAAACTCATGCCCCAAACCAGAGTGCTGCAGTCTGCCTCACTTCTTTAATCTGTGGAGTTGAGCCCAAAAGAGAATGATTCCCCTCTAGTCAGTACACATGACCCTGGTGAGAAAATGGAGGGCTCTGCAGAGATTGTCAATTGTATGGGCAAAATGTTGCTATGAATAAGTGGAGAACCATGCAGGGGAATTATTAAGTGACTATGGAGCATCCATCACTGTAGTGAGTCCCACATTGTTGATCCTGCCACAATATTGTTTGAAGTGAGAGGGACCCATGCTTAGGGTCTATGCTGATTGGTTTTCTGGCCAAGAACTGAGAGGTGTTGCCATCATGGATGGCCTAACAACTGACGTGGCCTGATCTTGCTTGTGGAATCATAGCAACATTTGTTTTCACCTGGGTCAATCTGACTGACTGCAGTCTTTTTACATGCACCAGCATATCCTAGCTCAAAGGAAGAGACCACTTTGGTTAGACCACTACCACCCCAGTAATCCACAGCACCAACCAGGCCAAAAGAAAACAGTATTGTGGCAAGATCTACTTATCTTTCCAGCATGACTTTTTCATCTTATATGCCTATGTTTCCTAGTATTTGCAGAGAATGTTTGTTTTATCTCATTGGGTCCTGTGGAGTTGCCCAGTGATGCACCTGCCCTTAGTGATTGACAGCTCCAGCAATGAATAAGAATTACTTGCTACTATGACTGACCCAACCAGACTGACGTCAGCAATCCCAACATAGGGCCTAATTCAGACTGGATTGCTGCAGCAGCAGGTATCGCAGTCTGAATCCCTATGTGGAGTGTGCTCGCACAGCGAACTACTGCACGTGTGCACCCTGGGAGCCCAGTGAGATGCTAACAGCATTTCTGGGCTGCGATTGCTTCTGCCTGACTGACAAGCAGAGGCGATCGTGGGGCAAGAGGGGGCGTGCCAACGGCATTAGAATGCCGTTGCCAGGGCGCGGTCCGGACAATGCAGGTGTGTCCAGACCGTTGGGGGGCGAGCCGCGGCAGCTGCTTGACATCACACGCAGCCGCTGCAACCCGGGATGCGGCGGGTAACGGCCTGCCAGCATGCAGGATCTGTGCTGGCAGGGAGCTACTTGCCAGGTGCAAAACCAACACTGCCGTGCAATGCTTTTTCACCTGTTCGGGGGCGGGGGTAGGGGGGGGGGGGGGGGGAGCCTGACATGCGGGGTGGACTGGCTCTGTGCTGGACGTCCACCCGCAAGTCAGAGTAAATGATCGTAGATGTGCTAAATTTAGCACATCTACGATCAGATCCGATACATGTGAGTTGTATAGTTTAAAACAAGGTGATCCATTGGATACCAAAAGTTACCTGAGTTGTTCCTCACGGGCTATATGTAAATACCACCTCTGCCACTTATATCTATGAGGGTTTGCAAAGGAGACTGTGGAGGAGTGAGGAGTTTGTCAGCTCAGTTTTTGTTTGTTACCAGCATGTTGTTTAGGCTCAGAGTTGGGAGTGAGCAGAGCCAGGAGGAAGAGCTGAGAGGGACACAGCCTGAGGTTGAGGAGGAAGGTGGTTAGGAGCAGGAGGAGGAAGAGCCTACTGTTTGTGTCCCTGCGAAGATAAAAGCAGACAGAATGTCCAGTTTATGTAAGAGGAGAACTGTGCACTGGTGCACACAAGTCTGCCAGTGCATGGTAGACTCCTAGGACCAGAGGAGGCACATCTCACAACACTGGCCCATAAGAAGGCATTATGACAGGGCATGTGTGATCCATCAATGCAGTGAGCTCATGCAAGCACTCACTTCAAAATTGCAAGAAGCACTTCAATGACGTTAAGCGTATCCTCAAGTTTAAGCTGGAAGAAGAGCTTCAGAAGTCTCGCAGGACAGGGGGCAGCCAAGCAGCCCATATGCACTATACAGCCTTTGAGTAGGTGCTCAAACAGGTCATACCACCTGAAATCCTGCCTGACACCCACATAGAGGATACTGACCATCCGTCATCATAAGTCCAACCTAGTGAGTAACCAAACTGTACCAACCTAATTAATTCTGATACTTAGGGGTAAATTTACTAAGATTCGTATTTTCCCGTTTGAGGTCAAAGTACAATCACGAATGACATCGCAAGTGTAAATTTGCAACTTTTTGAATTTATTACGGCTAATTTACTAAGCCGTCGTATTCTGCATTTTCCGTTTTACCGATGTCGATGTCATTCGTTTTTTTTGGCAGTGTTTTACGTGAGTGACTTGTAAAACACTGCCGACTTTAATACAATGAATCTCGGCCTGATCTGAGAGATCCGTGCTGGGCTTCATTGTGCACTTTTAAAAAAAAAATCAGTGTTAAATTTAAAAAAAAATGCGTGGGGTCCCCCCTCCTAAGCAAAACCAGCCTCGGGCTCTTTGAGCCGGTCCTGGTTGCAAAAATATGGGGGGGGAAATGATAGAGGTTCCCCCATATTTAAACAACCAGCACCGGGCTCTGCGCCTGGTCCTGGTTCCAAAAATACGGGGGGAAAAAAGCGTAGGGGTCCCCCGTATTTCTGAAACCAGCACCGGGCTCCACTAGCCAGATACATAATGCCACAGCCGGGGGACACTTTTATATAGCTCCCGGCGGCCCTGGCATTACATAACCAACTAGTCACCCCTGGCCGGGGTACCCTGGAGGAGTGGGGACCCCTTTAATCAAGGGGTCCCCCCCTCCAGCCACCCAAGGACCAGGGGTGAAGCCCGAGGCTGTCCCCCCCATCCATGGGCTGCGGATGGGAGGCTGAAAGCCATTGTGTAAAAAAATGAATATTGTTTTTAGTAGCAGTACTACAAGTCCCAGCAAGCCTCCCCCGCAAGCTGGTACTTGGAGAACCACAAGTACCAGCATGCGGAGGAAAACCGGGCCCGCTGGTACCTGTAGTAGTAGTACTACAGGTTGAGTATCCCATATCCAAATATTCCGAAATACGGAATATTCCGAAATACGGACTTTTTTGAGTGAGACTGAGATAGTGAAACCTTTGTGTTTTGATGGCTCAGTGTACACAAACTTTGTTTAATACTCAAAGTTATTAAAAATATTGTATTAAATGAACTTCAGACTGTGTGTATAAGGTGTATATGAAACATAAATGAATTCTGTGAATGTACACACACTTTGTTTAATGCACAAAGTTATAAAAAATATTGGCTAAAATGACCTTCAGGCTGTGTGTATAAGGTGTATATGAAACATAAATGCCTTCTGTGCTTAGATTTAGGTCCCATCACCATAATATCTCGTTATGGTATGCAATTATTCCAAAATACAGAAAAATCCGATATCCAAAATTCCTCTGGTCCCAAGCATTTTGGATAAGGGATACTCAACCTGTACTACTAAAAAAATACCCCAATAAAAACATAAGACACACACCTTGAAAGTATAACTTTAATACATACATACACACCTCCATATACACATACTTACCTTATGTTCACACGAGGGTCGGTCCACTTCTCCATGTAGAATCCATGGTGTACCTGTGAAAAAAATTATACTCACATACTCCAGTGTAGAAGCCTCTTCTTCTTTTAATCCATTTGTAATCCAGGTACTTGTCAAAATAAAAAAACGGACACCCGACCTCGCACTGAAAGGGGCCCCATGTTTTCAAATGGGACCCCTTTCCCCGAATGCCAGGAACCCCCTCTGACTTATGTCTAAGTGGGTTCCATCAGCCAATCAGGGAACGCCACGTTGTGGCATCCTCCTGATCGGCTGTGTGCTCCTGTACTGTCTGACAGGCAGCACACGGCAGTGTTACAATGTAGCGCCTATGCGCTCCATTATAACCAATGGTGGGAACTTTGTGGTCAGCGGGTGACCGAAAGTAACCTCACCGCTGACCACAAAGTTCCCACCATTGGTTACAATGGAGCGCATAGGCGCTACATTGTAACACTGCCGTGTGCCGCCTGTCATACACTACAGGAGCACACAGCCAATCAGGAGGGTGCCACAACGTGGCGCTCCCTGATTGGCTGATGGAACCCACTTAGACATAAGTCAGAGGGGGTTCCTGGCATTCGGGGAAAGGGGTCCCAAATGAAAACATGGGGCCCCTTTCAGTGCGAGGTTGGGTGTCCGTTTTTTTATTTTGACAAGTACCTGGATTACAAATGGATTAAAAGAAGAAGAGGCTTCTACACTGGAGTATGTGAGTATAATTTTTTCCACAGGTACACCATGGATTCTACATGGAGAAGAGGACCGACCCTCGTGTGAACATAAGGTAAGTATGTGTATATGGAGGTGTGTATGTATGTATTAAAGTTATACTTTCAAGGTGTGTGTCTTATGTTTTTATTGGGGTATTTTTTTAGTAGTAGTACTACAGGTACCAGCGGGCCCGGTTTTCCTCTGCATGCTGGTACTTGTGGTTCTCCAAGTACCAGCTTGCGGGGGAGGCTTGCTGGGACTTGTAGTACTGCTTCTAAAAACAATATTCATTTTTTTACACAATGGCTATCAGCCTCCCATCCGCAGCCCTTGGATGGGGGGGACAGCCTCGGGCTTCACCCCTGGTCCTTGGGTGGCTGGAGGGGGGGGACCCCTTGATTGAAGGGGTCCCCACTCCTCCATGGTACCCCGGCCAGGGGTGACTAGTTGGTTATGTAATGCCAGGGCCGCCGGGAGCTATATAAAAGTGTCCCCCGGCTGTGGCATTATGTATCTGGCTAGTGGAGCCCGGTGCTGGTTTCAGAAATACGGGGGAACACTATGCTTTTTGTCCCCCGTATTTTTGGAACCAGGACCAGGCGCAGAGCCCGGTGCTGGTTGTTTAAATATGGGGGAACCTCTATCATTTTTTTTCCCATATTTTTGCAACCAGGACCGGCTCAAAGAGCCCGAGGCTGGTTTTGCTTAGGAGGGGGGACCCCACGCAATTTTTTTTCTAAAAATGAACACTTTCCCATCCCCTTCCCACTGATAAACATGCACGGATCTCATGGATCCCTGCATGCCTATCCAAACACGGGATAAAAAAGCAGGTCTGTTTTTTTTAGCACTTTTTGACGAATTGTATTTCTGCACGGCAGTGTTTGGCTATTGTCGGCAGTGTTTGTGATTTGCACTTTTTAGTAAATTCCCGATTTCTACCAAATTGCAGGCGTATTTGACCGATGGTGTATTGATTCGTGATTTTTTTCCTAGGACTTCCAAAATATTACGAATGTCCTCATCACTGCCGAGATTTTTGCTTAGTAAATTACCGAAATGACACTTTGAAGAAAAAACGGCATCTCGGTCAAAATCGGGACCTTAGTAAATATACCCCTTAGTGTTAGACCCTTTTTTTAGTTAGATAAACTATTACTATTACTATGAGATGAGTCTGGTATGTCCTAAAAGATGAGTCTGGTAAGTCCTGAAAAATGCAAAACAAAGAAAAGTGCAATCAGCCCATGAGTCAGCAGGCCTTTACAATACATCTCATTTAATATTAACGCTATTACTATTAGGACATTTATCCCTACATCCATTTAACAATGTAATGAGGCAAAAAACATATCAGTATTTATTCCTCTAAATTATGCTTATTATGCCTTATGCTTAGAAGTCACTGATGTGTAAATTACAAACTTAATGCAAACTTCCTATCCAGAATTACCTTAAAATCATGTTTATATTGTGGGGAATTAAAAAACTTAATGGAGTCACTACTGAAATCACAAGTGCACAAACATAGACATCCATAAGACATGCATTGTTAGGAGGGCCAGTAGGGTCAGTGTTATTTTGTTTTTAACAAGTATAATAATTTACCATTAATATCTACATTTCAGTTCCTTCTTATGTGATACCACAAAGACCAGTCATAATTGAGGTGTTCTCTGGTCAGGAGGACATCATCCTGACATCTGTGGATTCTATTGATCCGACAGAAGACACAGCGGCAGGCTTCATTATGGAGACAGAAGAACAGCAGCAGGCCATGTCACAGCCCAAACTCATGCCACAACCCACCCCAACTGTTGAAGAGATGGCACAGTGCCTGGCCAACTTTTGCCAAATACAGGTAAACTTCCTGAACACTCAAACACTACAAATGAATGCCATCAGCAGTCAGCACCTAAGAGTAACAAACATAGCCAGAATTGCAAAGGCACAAGAACCAGAATGGCCCATAACATTGATATGAACCTGTTAGAGGTTAGCCAGGCTAACAGGGTGTAAACAGAGGCACTTAGCCTACAAAGAGAGCTTGTGGGCCAAAGGTAGACATTGGCAGCTCCAAGCACATCAACTGCTGGCAGTTAAACAACCACCTCAAAAACTGCATCACAACCCAAGGTGCAGTGTGCACACCCGTGGTGTGGTTAAAGGTCTAGGTAGGGGCAGAAATAGCACTCATACAAAAAGTAAATGTTTTTTTCTATGTTAAAATTAACATATTTTTGTTAAATTGTACGAGTTTAGTAAAACTGGATTGCGTATTCAATTGTATCCGTTTTTGTTTTTTTTATACAGTAAGATAAGTCATATACAGTATGGGTAGTGTAGTAATAAATATGTTTTTTTATAACAAAGGTACAGTGCACATGTTTACACTGTTAGAAATGTTCACAGGTAAAATTATAACAGAAGTACAGGGTGTTTTTGTGACTCTAAATGTTATTTTTTAATCTACAGTATATATAAAACACATAGCTTTTATTGACAATGGAATAAGAATATATACAGCGCTAAAAAAAACTGGATATGGAAAAACAATCACAATTTGTTATAAAAATTGTTGCAACAAATAAATTCATATATATATAAAATAATTTTTCATATGAAAAGATGTCAAACAGGGCAGGCACAGCAAGTTTGTTTGGTAAGTTACCACACGAGGATGCCGGACATCATGCACTGGTAAGAGTCCCTGGAATTATTGCCACAGTCCTGGGTGCAGTTTTCAATGCTAGCAGTAAGAGTCCAAATGCAGAGGCAGACCTTTATGTGCTTGGTTCCGGACCAGAAGCGGTCCTATTGAAAGCTAGATCTGTTGCGCCTTAGTGGACTTCTGCAGTTTTCCCAATTTGCTGTTGGACTTCTAGGCTCGTTCCGGGTATAGATGGTAATTCCAGGTACCTTGATAAAGCTGTGGATACAGCGAAACGCGTTGGTTCTGAGGAGCTGTACACCACTGGAATTACCATCTATACCCGGAACGAGCCTAGAAGTCCAACAGCAAATTGGGAAAACTGCATAAGTCCACTAAGGCGCAACAGATCTAGCTTTCAATAGGACCGCTTCTGGTCCGGAACCAAGCACATAAAGGTCTGCCTCTGCATTTGGACTCTTACTGCTAGCATTGAAAACTGCACCCAGGACTGTGGCAATAATTCCAGGGACTCTTACCAGTGCATGATGTCCGGCATCCTCGTGTGGTAACTTACCAAACAAACTTGCTGTGCCTGCCCTGTTTGACATCTTTTCATATGAAAAATTATTTTATATATATATGAATTTATTTGTTGCAACAATTTTTATAATAAATTGTGATTGTTTTTCCATATCCAGTTTTTTTTAGCGCTGTATATATTCTTATTCCATTGTCTATCCAGGGACTAACTATCCCTTTAAACAGCAGCTTAAAGGCCAAGATATCCTCTTGACAGCGCCGGACAAATTACCTTGGTAATTTTGTCTCTTGCACATAGCTTGTATTGGTCAGCTAATTAAATTAGAGATGTGCGGCGGGCACTTTTCGTGTTTTGTGTTTTGGTTCTGGTTCCATGCTCGTGTTTTGGATCTGGATTGGTTTTGCCAAACCACCCTTTTGTGTTCTGGTTTCGGATGTGGATGATTTTTGAAAAAAACAAAACATAAAAACAGCTAATATCACATAATTTGGGGGTAGTTTGGATCCTATGGTATTAGTAACCTCAATAACATTCATTTCCACTCATTTCCAGTCTATTCTGAACACCTCACATCTCACAATATTGTTTTTAGGCCAAAAGGTTGCACCAAGGTGGCTGTATAACTAAGCTAAGTGACACAAGTGTGCGGCACAATCCCCTGGCCCATCTAGGAGTGGCAGTACAGTGGCAGACAGGATGGCACTTACAAAAAACTAGTCTCCAAACAGAATATTGTGCATAGAAGTAAAAGAGGTGCAATGAGGTAGCTGTATGACTAAGCTAAGCGACACAAGTGTGTGGCACAGACACCTGGCCCATCTACGAGTGGCACTGCAGTGGCAGACAGGATAGCACTTAAAAAAAAATGTCCCCAAACAGCACATCATACCAAGAAGTAAAAGAGGTGCAATGAGGTATCTGTATGGCTAAGCTAAGCAACACAAGTGTGTGGCACAAACACCTGGGGCATCTAGGTTTGGCACTGCAGTCCCACTGCACTAATGGCAGATACCGGACGCACGTCTAACACCAACATAGCTGTAAAGGCCTCAGTTATCCACTTTGCAACAGGATGACAGGATGAATATTTCATCTTCCTCGCAAAGGACTGTTGGACAGTCATTTGCTTAGTTGAAGTAGTACAAGTGGTCTTCCGACTTCCCCTCTGGGATGACAATTGACTCCCAGCAGCAACAACAGCAGCGGCAGCAGCAGCAGTAGAAGGAAGTGGTTCTTGATCTTTCCCTATTTTATCCTCCAAATTTTTGTTCTCCATTATTTTTCTGGAGTTATATAACAAAATGCAGCAAAAGAGAGCGTATCTCTACACCACACAGGGCAAACCCTGTAAAAATTATTTGGATTAAATATTAATAGCCCCTTTATTTGGGGTAAATAATATACAGCACAGGACAGCATCAACGAACTTATATGGCAGCACCACTGGACTGGACTTATACGGCAGTACCACTGGACTGCATTTATACAGCAGTATCACTGGACATATACAGCAGTATCACTGGAATTATATGGCAGTACCATTGGACATATACGGCAGTATCACTGGACTGGTTTTATATGCCAGTACCACTAGATTTATATGGCAATACCAATGGACATATACAGCAGTATCACTGGATTTATACGGCAGTACAACTGGACATATATGGCAGTATCACTGGATTTATATGGCAGTATCACTGGACTGGATTTATACGGCAGTAGCACTGGAATTATATGGAAATACCATTGGATATATACGGCAGTATCACTGGACTGGATTTATACATCAATACCACTAGATTTATACAGCAGTACCACTGGACATATACGGCAGTATCACTGAATTTATACGGCAGTACCACTGGACTGGATTTATACGGCAGTATCACTGGGCTTACACACCAGTACCACTGGAATTATACGGCAGTACCACTGGACTGGATTTATATGGCAGTATCACTGGATTTATACGCCAATATCACTGGAATTATACAATATCACTGGAATTATATGGCAGTATCACTGGAATTATACAGCAGTATCACTGGAATTATATGACAGTACCACTGGACTTATATGGCAGTAGCACTGGACTGGATTTATACGGAAGTATCACTGGAGTTATATGCAAATACCACTGGAATTATACAGCCGCATCACTGGAATTAAACGGCAGTACTACTGAACTTATACAGCAGTACCACTGGAAATATATGGCAGTATCACTGGACATATATGGCAGTATCACTGGACTGGATTTATACGCCAGTACCACTGGATTTATACGGCAGTACCACTGGACATATAGGGCAGTATCACTGGAATTATATGGCAGTACCACTGGACATATACGTCAGTATCACTAGATTTATACAGCAGTACCATTGGATATATTCGGCAGTATCACTGGACATATACAGCAGTATCACTGGACTGGATTTATACACCAGTACCACTGGATTTATATGGCAGTATCACTAGACATATTGGGCAGTATCACTGGAATTATATGGCAGTACCACTGGACATATACAACAGTATCACTGGACTGGTTTTATAGGGCAGTACCACTGGATTTATAGGGCAGTACCACTGGACATATACGGCAGTATCACTGGATTTATACGGCAGTACCACTGGAATTATATGGCAGTACCACTGGACATATACGGCAGTATCACTGGATTTATACGGCAGTACCACTGGACATATACGTCAGTATCACTGGACTGGATTTATACACCAGTACCACAGTATTTATACGGCAGTACCACTGGACATATATTGCAGTATCACTGGAATTATATGGCAATACCACTGGACATATACGGCAGTACCACTGGAATTATACAGCAGTACCACTGGATTTATATGGCAGTACCACTGGATATATACGGCAGTATCACTAGAATTATATGGCAGTATCACTGGACATATACAGCAGTATCACTGGACTGGATTTACACGCCAGTACCACTGGATTTATATGGCAGTACCACTGGACATATACGGCAGTATCACTGGAATTATATGGCAGTATCACTGGAATTATACGACAGTACCACTGGATTTATATGGCAGTAGCACTGGACTGAATTTATACGGAAGTATCACTGGAGTTATATGCCAGTACCACTGGAATTATACAGCAGTATCACTGGAATTATATGGCAGTACCACTGGACTTATACAGCAGTACCACTGGAAATTTATGGCAGTATCACTGGACATATATGGCAGTATCACTGGACAGTATTTATATGCCAGTACCACTGGATTTATACGGCAGTACCACTGGACATATAAGACAGTATCACTGGAATTATATGGCAGTACCACTGGACATATACAGCAGTATCCCTGGACTGGATTTACATGCCAGTACCACTGAATTTATACAGTAGTACCACTGTACATATACGGCAGTATCACTGGAATTATATGTCAGTACCACTGGATATATTAAGCAGTATAACTGGACATATACAGCAGTATCACTGGACTGGATTTATATGGCAGTACCACTGGACATATATGGCAGTATCATTGGATTTATATGGCAGTACCACTGGACATATACGGCAGTATGACTGGACTGGATTTTTACACCAGTACCACTGTATTTATACGGCAGTACCACTGGACATATATGGCAGTATACCTGGAATTATATGGCAGTACCACTGGACATATACGGTAGTATCACTGGACTTATACGGCAGTACCACTGGAATTATATGGCAGTACCACTGGACATATACGGCAGTATCACTGGAATTATATGGCAGTACTACTGGATATATACGGCAGTATCACTGGCTGGACATATACGGCAGTACTACTGGACATATACAGCAGCACAGGGACACCGCCACTGGACTGATGCAGGACAACACAGCACCACTGTAATGGACTGGACTTATACAGCAGCACTGGACATATGGCAGCAGAGGACACCACCACTGTGACAGGACTGATGCAGCACAAGACACTACCACTGTACTGATGCAGGATAACACAGCACCACTGTAATCGACTGGACTTATACAGCAGCACTGGACATATGGCAGCAGAGGACACCACCACTGTGACTGGACTGATGCAGCACAACACAGCACCACTGGACTGGACTTATACAGCAGCACTGGACATATGGCAGCATAGGATACCACCACTGTGACAGGACTGATGCAGCACAAGACACTACCACTGTACTGATGCAGGATAACACAGCACCACTGTAATGGACTGGACTTATACAGCAGCACTGGACATATGGCAGCAGAGGACAACACCACTGTGACTGGACTGATGCAGCACAACACAGCACCACTGGACTGGACTTATACAGCAGCACTGGACATATGGCAGCAGAGAACACCACCACTATGACAGGACTGATGCAGCACAAGACACTACCACTGTACTGATGCAGGATAACACAGCACCACTGTAATGGACTGGACTTATACAGCAGCACTGGACATATGGCAGCAGAGGAAACCACCACTGTGACTGGACTGATGCAGCACAACACAGCACCACTGGACTGGACTTATACAGCAGCCCTGGACATATGGCAGCAGAGGACACCACCACTGTGACTGGACTGATGCAGCACAAGACACTACCACTGTACTGATGCAGGACATTGAGGATGGAGACACGTCCTCTTGCTACACTATCCAATGTCGGAGTGAAATTGGCGGGGACGCGCAGCTCCTTATATGGAATCCAAACCCTGCGAGAATTCGAAAGTGGAATGATAACGTTTTGCCTCGTTCTGGTTTCCGAGTCAGGCAGGAAAACCCGAGCCAGACTCGGATCCGGGCTCAAGTAGTGAATTCCGGTAGGGTTCGGTTCTCAGGAACCAAACCCGCTGATCTCTAATTTAAATATACTTACCATATGCGCATATTTTAACCTTAAGGGTGGTATCATAGTAACCTAGTAACATAGTTTTTGAGGCTGAAAAAAGACAATTTGTCCATCGAGTTCAACCTATTTGTGGTCTCCTACGCTGTATTATTTTTACGATTAATTTTATCTGTTGTGAATGTCAGCTGTTATGTTTATTCCTCTTTTTTTTTTTACTATAGTGTGTGATCTACCCTCCATAACCCTGTATATCCTTATCCATTAGTAATTTTTCTAGCCCATTTTTAAAAGATTTGACTGAGTCTGCCATTACTACTCTCTCAGGCAGGGAATTCCAAACATGTATTGTCCTTACTGTGAAGAAACCTTTTCACCTCTGTGTGAGAAATCTCCTCTCCTCTAGCTTAAGTGGATGTCCACGTGTCCTCTTTGTCGATCTTATCAAAAACTGATCCTCCACAAGCTCTGCATATTGACCCCTAATATATTTGTAAATGTTAATCATGTCCCCTTTTAATCTCCTCTTTTCCAGTGTAAACATGCCTAGCCTAGCAAGCCTTTTCTCATATTCCAGCATCTCCATCCCCTTAATCAGTTTTGTTGCCCACCTCTGAACAGTTTCTAGTTCCAGGAGATCCTTTTTGTAGCATGGTGCCCAAAATTGTGCACAGTATTCAAGATGTGGCCTCACTAGGGATTTATATAATGGGAGTATAACACTCTCATCCCTTGCATCAATTCCCCGCTTTATGCATGCTACTACCTTGTTTGCCTTCTTTGCTGTAATCCTACTTTGGGGACTGCTGCTAAGTTTGTTATCTATGTGAACACCTAAGTCTTTTTCCAGTAAAGAATCTGCTATTTTTACCCCATTGAGTATGCAGGTGGTATTATTTTCCTTGATACCAAAGTGCATTACCCTACACTTGTCTGTATTGAACCTCATTCTTCATTTTGCTGCCCATGCTTCCAGTTTAAATAAATTGTTCTGAAGAGACTCAGAATCTCTGAATTTATAACCTTACACAGTTTGGCATCGTCTGCAAAAATTGACACCATGCTCTCTAGACCTACAGCTAGATCATTTATGAAAATGTTAAACAATAGTGGTCCAAGTACAAACCCTTGTGGCACACCACTTAGTACTTCAGTCCAATTTGAAAAAGTTTAATTTACAACAACTTGCTGCTCCCTATTATATAACCAATTACTGACCCAAGTGCATATTGTGCTCCCTAGTCCCAATTATTGTAACTTGTAGATAAGTCTCATGTGCGTTACTGTGTCAAAACTCTAAAGCTTTAGCAAAGTCTAAAAAGATTACATCCACTTCCTTACCCTCATCAAGGCTCGCACTAACTGTTTCGTAAAAGCCTAGTAAGTTTGTTTGACATGATCTATCCTTCACAAATCCATGTTGGTTCCTATTAATAACCTTTTTGGCATCAAGGAACTTCTGTATACTATCCTTTAAAATTCCTTCCAGTACTTTCCCCACTATAGATGTAAGACTAACTGGTCTATAGTTACTCGTTTCAGATTTACTTCCCTTTTTGAATATCGGCACTACTTCCACTATATGCCAGTCGTTGGGAACCATGCCTGATGTAAGGGAGTCATTTATGATTAAAAATAGTGGTCTTGCTAGTTCGGAGTGTAGTTCCATGAGAATCCTTGGGTGAATTCCGTCGGGACCAGGTGATTTATTAATCATCATTTTTTTTAATCGGTCATAGACTACTTCCTCCCTTAAATAAGCAATTAGTAGTGGGACATTATCGTTGCTGATGTTATGTGTTAATCCCACCATCTGGTCCTCTATTGTGAATACAGATGAGGAAAACTAATTTAATATTTCCACTATTTTATTATTGTCTTTGATTAAGATGCCCAACTTGTCCTTAAAAGGGCCTATACTCTCCTTCTTTAATATTTTGCTGTTGATGTATTGAAAAAAAAACTTGTTGGGGTTTGATTTACTTTCCTTTGCTACTAGCTTTTCAGTTTCTATTTTAGCCACTCTTATTTCTTTTTTGAATATTTTGTTACAATCCTTTTAGTACTGGAATGGCTCCACTTTCCCATCTGATTTATATTATTTAAATGCTCGCCTCTTTTTGCCTATTAGTTCCTTAATCTTTTTGTTAAGTCACATTGGCTTGGAATTATTACTCCTTTGTTTGCTGCCCATAGGAATAAATTTACGAGTATAATTATTGAGAAGCGTTTTAATACCTCCCATTTCTCTGCAGTATTTTTTCCCTGAAACAACATTTCCCAGTCAATGTCCCTTAAAGCTTCCTTCATCATGTCAAAGTTGGCTTTGCTAAAGTTTAAAGTTCAAAGTCCTAGCTGAGCATATATAGAACTGCTTATGAAAACTGATATTGAATGTGACGATATTGTGGTCACTGTTTCCCATGGGCTCCCCTACTATAATATTTGATATCAATTCCCCATTGTTTGTTAATACCTGGTCTAAGATTGCATTGTACCTAGTTGGTTCCTCGATTAGTTGAAGTAAGTAGTTATCATTTAGTGTGTTTAAAAACCTATTACCCATAGAAGTATCACATGAATCATTTGTCCAATTAATCTCCGCATAGTTAAACTCTCCCTTCACTATTACATCGCCTAGTCCAGCTGCTTTTTCAATTTGCTTAAGTAACAATTCTTCATCAGACACATTAATACCAGGCAGCTTGTAGCTTATCCCTAATACTATCTTTTTTGTTCCCTTTCCTCTGCATGCAATTTCTACCCATAATGTATCAACAGTATTTACAGTCCCCTCATAATATCTTCTCATATATCTGGTTTTAAAAACAGCTTTACGTAAAGACATAACCTCCACCCCATTTATTAATCTCATGAACAGTGTATAACCGTCCAGGTTGACTGTCCAATGATGATACCTACAATATCATACTGTTTGCTCGCTGCAAGGACTTCTAGTTCCCCCTTTGTTCCTGCAAGGCTTCTAGCATTTACATACATACAATTAAGATAAGTATTTCCCCTTGTGCTAGGGACTTAATTTTCTATATGCAGTATTGATGACCCATAATCGACGTTAGTTAATATTTTGGCAATACCCTTGGTAATACCCTCATTAGTACCCCTGCCAGCTGCTCTTTCCCTCCCCCTCTCTCCACCCCATTTAGTTAACTACCATCATCCTTACTATTCTCACAGCATGAACTGTGGTTTCTTGCTAAACCCTCCCCCAGGCACCTAGTTTAAAATCTCCTATGTACTAGAATCAGGTCAAGCTAGTGGTAGCATCATCAGAACCTTTGAGAAATTGCAATTTGTATTTGAAAGTATGATCATTCCTGCACCTGGGTTAATCTCCTTTGTGGAAAATTGTACCCCATAAATCTGATAAAACAGGTACAAACGAACCCCATGTTGGTGCGGGTTACCCCCTGAAAGTGATAATTTTATCAGTCGTCTTATTTTTGTACCTGTAATATCCCCATTATTACATTTACCTTACCAAAAACTTACTGTACATAGAGTATAGAGTACTGACATATAATCCTCTGTCGCACCTCATTCCCACCGTCTGTATTGACCACATTCTTAGATGGTGTAGGCTCAGGCTCCTCACTGTATGCCCCTATGTCACCAAGATCAGCCTTATCCCAGGGTGATGATGTAGAGCATACAGCAAGTATTCACAATGTCACCTTCTATCCTGGTATCATAAAACAGCATCCTACCTGATCAATCAAAACAGGGGAACCTCATCTTCAATAATCCAAATGTCCGCTCTATCACACTGCAGGAGACGTTGTGAGCATTATGCTGATACTGTAGAGTGCCTCCTGGTCTGAACAGAGGTGTCATGAGCCAGATTTGATACTCCTATCCTGAATCACCTGGTGTGTTTTTTTCAGAGGACCAAGAAGAAAACACGACAGATAGCAGTTCACATATAATACCTATTACAGTGTGCATTTTTAAGGTTAAACGTGAAGGAACAGTAGCATGTACACATGGGATCAATTTAAAGGTGCAGTACAGGAAGGGTTTTTTGGTGGGTAAACATGATTCCAAAAACAGATGCACTAAATATTGTTGCCAAATATTTGTAGAACATACTGTGTGGTTTAGTCTAAGCACATGTGTGTTTGGGTCCCTGCAGTCACAAACTTACATACACCTGGTACAGCACAAGTAAATGTAATTGGGTACAGCAAGTAAAACATACCTAGTAGCCAGCTCTCCATCATGTGTCCACCTTCAAACTTCTCCCATAGGGCTGACTGTTATAGCATACAGGCTCATGGCAAGACCCTGGAAAACCTGTTACCACACTGAGTATATGGAGGTGAGCATCACAGACCACCTGCACATTGAGGGAGTGATAGTTGTGCCTCTTCACATACACATAACCTCTCATGTGAGATGTTCTGATCCCAATGTGGGTACAATCTATGGCTCCCAGCACATTAGGGAAAGATGAGAGCATATAGAAGGCAACCTTCGGGTCCTGCAACTCACAACTGGGGAATACGTTATACGTTATATTTTCTTCATGTCACATAACACTTGAGTTAAATACCTTGAGAAACACCCTAGAGCCCACAGACTGAAAGCCTGTTGCAATAAAGTGCAGGGCACACATTCATTTATGAAGCCCAAGCACTCAGAGCCGGCCCTAGCCAATTTGATGCCCTAGGCAAAATTTTGGCTGGTGTCCCCTAGCACCGCCGCTAGTTCTGCATCTGACCTAGCAACACTCAGGCAGTGGGGCCCACCGGGGAAAACCCTGTGGGCCAGTTCAACCCTGCATTATGCCCCACAGTAATGCCCATAATACACATAATTCCACACAATAATGCACCTTACACATATGCCCACATTGGTAATGCCCATAATACACATAATGCCACACAGTAATGTACCTTACACATATGCCCCACATTAGTAATGCTAGTAGCTTTTTTTTTTTTTTTTATAAAACTTACTTCTGCTTGTGGGTGTGCTTGCAATCAGTGTGTGCGCCCATGCAGCTCCCTAGATCCGTGACTGTGAGAATGGGGTGGCAGGATGGGTGAGTGCTTGCGCTCACACCCGTTAAAGGGGCACCCGTACAAGGGATATGACCTCACAGGGTATGCTGTACTTTGCAAGCCTCATCCTTTATTTTAGCTTGCTGGTTGGACACAGATGGCAGCAATGTCCAGATACTGCCACACTTGCTGGTTATATAAAAGACCAGTATCAAACATGTAGCAACTGGAGGGGGCGTGGCTTGTGGCCTAACTGAGAGGACGTATCCCTGGAGAGCTCCTGCTGGACCTAGCCACAATAACTTATCAAATTAGCCCTTATACTGCCTAAATCCCCTCTATACTGTCCCACACCAACTCCTACGACAAGAGGCACCTGGGGAGCGAGTTGCGGAGCCGGAGCACAGGCTGGTCCTGTGCTTGCAGGTTGCGGCCCTCCCTGGGCAGTGAAGCCGGGACCTCAATTAGCATTCACCCCAGCCCGAAAACCGTCATTCCCCGGCCGCTTTAAAACACAAGCAGGAGCTTGCCCCGCTGCCCGGCTGTGTGCCCCTCACCTGGGGAGGTCGGGACGTGCGGCTGAAACAAGCCCGGGTGCCGCGGGGACTTCAGGGCCGAGGCCGAGCAGCGCTGCGGAGGTCCGGTGGCGGCGGCCATATTGGATGTGGCGTCTGAAAGGAATCAGGCGCCGCATTACAGGGATCAGCAGCCTGGCCGCAAAAGCAGCGGGGGTGATCTAGCTGGGGGCGCTGGGGAGACCAAGAGCCTCAAATTAATATACACCCCAGGAGGCAACTTGTGAAACTTTGTAAGGACACTCCTCACACACTGCTGACGGCGGCCATCTTGGAGGTGGCAAAACAGACCTCTCTTCTCTAGGCTGTGCTGCCCCCTGCTGGAGCTGAACGGAAATATCAGGCTTACTTTAATTGTTTTATAAATCCAGAACCTGAACCCTGCAGCTGAAGATATACCTTTCCACACACCTACGGAAAGGCGTGTGTTAAAGCAGGTCGCTCTCCTGGTGATCCCTCTCACTGATCTAACAGATAAATAGGACCCAGGTCCTGTAAATGATGTAACACTGCGGATGCCTGACTTCCCCCTCACCCGGACCAACTGTTGAATACGTAACATCCAAGTGGATCATTCTTGTTATCACTCCTTAAATGGTCGTTTTAATTCTACCAGATATTATGAGCAGAGCGAACACCAGAGCAAAAAAAACGGGAGCTTCACAAGATATCTCGCAACACTTCTCACGACGGGAAAAACTGTCTGAAACTTCATCTCCACCCTCACCGATGCCTACCCCCATTATGGATCAGGCGGATGCACCCTCAACTAAGGCGGACATTCAATCCCTTCAGAACATGATCTTAGACCTTAAGAACTCCTTCACGACAGCTCTCCAGTCAGCGATCGGGGAATTAAAATCTGACATGGCGGTTCTAGACTCCCGCACAACCGCGCTGGAATCACGGGAGGATCACCAACAAAACTTCCGTAAGCAAGTGGGCGAGGACATGAGCTACCTATCTAGCGAATTGGAACTCCTTAAAGATAAAGTTGAGGATAGCGAAAATCGCGAGAGACGGAATAATTTACGCATCCGCAATATCCCCGAATCTGTCTCTGCCTCCGAACTGGAAGCATACCTTCGACGCTTGTTTCTTCACTTGGTCCCGTCGCTCTCGGATTCAGCCATCTCGATAGAGAGAGCACACCGCGCCCTGAGACCTAAACCGAAGGACTCGGACCCTCCCCGCGATGTTATCCTCCGGTTTCTGTCCTTCAAGATTAAAAACATGATCACACTGGCGTGCAGGAATTCAACCACAATTTTATTCGAAGACTCCCGGATTCAGATCTACCAAGACTTGTCGCCGGTGACCATTGCCAAACGGCGTGATTTACGTTCCGTTACCTCTACACTGCGCGACAATGGCTACAAGTACCGTTGGGGTTTCCCTTTTCGCCTCATTGTGGAGATTGAAGGCAAAGTTCACACCATCCGCTCTCCTGATGAAGGGGACAAGCTTCTTCGAAAATTGCAACTATCCCCAGCTGCCACTTCATAGATGTGATGCTCCCTATGGTTACGTTTGAATTCAGTGTTTCTGGAACGTTTAGTACACTGGATTTTGTCCCTTACTTTGCTCAACTGCTACGTAATTCATGTTTTTGATACCGTTTTTGTACACTAACGACCTTTTTATTTTTTTCCCACAATGTTCTTGTTGGCGGACCTTTATACCTTTATGATTTGCTGCGTTGTTGTTTCGCTGGTGTGGTCGGCGGGTCGGGGGCACGGCCTTATGGTTGGGGTTCTGGATTGTCTCCCTTGCCGCTGCCGTGGGGCCTGTCTCGGGCCGCTGACCTGTTCGGCGACTTAACTGTACGCTTTAGTGTTATTATGTTATTGATACTAGCTGTATTATGATAATGTTTTATTTATTTTTTATAGCGCTCTGTATCTAGGTTGTTCCGCCCCAGTGTTAGGTCATAGTTAGATGCAAGACGGTCCATTCTTTTTGTTTATTAATGGTTTCGGGTGGGGGGCGTCAGTGCCCTGTCTTGATACATCCTCCCCCGACTCATAGGGATCAAAGTTACACTTAAACATAGTGGGTTAATACCCTCTTTTGCAATAGTGCATTTGTATCCCGCCAGTGAGCTCTTTCTTTCTACTAGAGCTCAATCTTGGCAGCCGAGTATCCTGCCTACTGGATACTACGTCTGCTTTTTTCTTATTTATTTCTCTTTCTTCTATTCTCTTCCTCTCTTAGGCCCCTGTTACAGCACACCTGTGAGTTGACATCTCTGTGTTCACAGACAGATAGACCTATTTATAAAACATTGAGCGTATACAGTAATATACATTTCCATTTTTCCCTTTCTATTCTTCCTTACTGTTTTTCTCGTCCACCCTAGCAGAGTCCGGGACCCTAGAGATTTCCAGCGAACTACTCCCTCTCTTGCTTCAACCATGCCGTTGACATGTCTGTCCATTAATGCCAAGGGACTGAATACGCCCCAGAAGCGCTCTCATCTCCACAGATCTCTTAAAACATTAAAAGGTGACATAATTTTCTTACAGGAGACACACCTGAAATCAGATTCCCATCCCTCCCTGACATCTAAACAATTTCCCATGGCCTGGTACTCCAATCACACAGCAAAAAGACATGGGGTGGCCATTTTGGTAAGGGGGTCGGTCCCTTTCCAATTCCTAGATTGTAAAGGCGACACTGAAGGTCGCTATATAATGGTGAGAGGCAAAATTGGATACGAGGAGGTGACCTTAGCTAATCTGTACGCTCCAAACACTGCCCAGTCCAAATTCTTCCGTAAATTTTTTCACAACCTTTACTCATATAGACGAGGCAAAACACTTGTCGGTGGTGACTTCAATATGGCTCTCACAAACCTGGATAGATCCGGCCCCTTACGTAGTAGCCAAACCCTAAACTCCTCAGTATTACACAGGAGCATGGCCGAGGCTGGTCTGTTCGATATATGGCGTTTCCTTAATCCGACCACCAGGGACTACACTTTTTATTCCAATCCACATGATGTGTACTCTCGCATTGACATGTTTTTGAGTTGTGCACCTCTTTCCCGGATCGCTTGCTCTTCCTCGATAACCCCGCTTACCTGGACTGACCACGCAGCATTAGTTGCGACATTTGACATTTTTGATATCCCTGACGGTAGACCGACATGGAGACTTAACGAGACATTATTGAAGATCCCTAAGTTCCAAGACCTAATTAAAACTGAGGTTCGGGAATATTTTGAGGTTAATGTAGAAAGTGACTGCAGTATAGCCACTATATGGGAAGCCCATAAGGCGGTCATCAGAGGATCCATTATCAAATTTGCATCCCACCGTAAGAGAAACCGGGAAAGCCAAATTACTCTGTTAACAAATAACATTGCAACATTGGATCAGGAACACAAACGTACACGCTCCAAAAAAACTTTAGCCGAACTTTCTAAAGCACGTGATGGCCTACAATCACTTCTGGCGGAAAATATCGAGCGCTCGCTTCGATGGGCTAATCAATCGTTTTATGACAAAAGTAACAAAGCACACACATTGTTGGCCAATCGCTTACGGGACAAAAAGGCTAACCAATGCATCCATTCTATAAGACAACCCGCAGGTAACATTACCTACGACCCCAAAAAAATTAATAGTGTCTTTTTTGATTACTATAAGACACTTTATAACCTTGTACCCCCGTCTGACCCTTTAGCACAAGCCGACCAAGCAAAACAATATCTAGACTCGTGTGCTCTCCCTCGGTTAGGCGAGGAGAATAATTCAGCTCTCAATGCTGAAATCTCTGCTGAGGAAATTGAAGCTGCACTAAAAACCCAGAAGCCTTCTAAAGCACCCGGTCCGGATGGCTATCCGATGGTGTACTATAAAACCTTCGCCCCTCAACTCATTCCTCACATGGTTTCCCTGTTTAATAAAATACTACAGGGTACACCTTTTCACACTGACTCCACGACGTCCCGCATTATAGTAATCCCGAAACCCGGAAAAGATCCCTTGCATTGCTCAAATTATAGACCCATTTCTTTGATTAATACCGATCTCAAACTTTTTGCCAAAATACTGGCTACACGTCTAAACACTGTGCTGCCATCATTAATAGATCCTGATCAAGTAGGGTTTGTTCCTGGCCGCCAGGCCTCGGACAACACCAGGCGCATAGTTAATCTGATTCATCAAATAAACATGATGAAAACACCTGCGATTGCTTTAGCGCTAGATGCCGAAAAGGCATTTGATCGCATCTCTTGGCCCTTTTTGTTTTCTACCTTATCAACATTTGGCTTCCATGGTAATTTCATCACTGCAATAGCGGCTCTCTATTCTAACCCCTCATCTGCGGTCTTGACCAATGGCTTGAGCTCACTTCGATTTAGCCTGAAGAATGGTACACGGCAGGGATGCCCCCTCTCGCCCCTACTTTTTGCCCTATGCATTGAACCTCTTGCGGCCCGAATTAGACTTAATACCGACATTGGGGGTGTTACAGTGGGACAGAACTCGTATAAAATATCTTTGTTTGCAGATGACGTGTTCTTGACTCTCTCTAACCCTCTGATATCTCGCCCTAACCTACAGAAAGAATTACTCTTATATGGTTCCCTATCTGGTTACAAAATAAACCACACCAAATCTGAGGCCCTTACATTTAATATTCCATCTCATACCCGTTTGATTTTAACTTCCTCCTTCCCCTTTCTTTGGAGACCTTCGGCTATTAAATACCTTGGCATATTTATTACTAAATCCTACACCAGCCTATACCAGGCTAACTATGTTCCCATGATTAAAACTCTCACTCAAGATCTAGATAAATGGGACCGTCTATTTGTTTCATGGATCGGGAGGATCAATGCCCTAAAAATGAATCTCCTACCGCGTATTCTTTACCTGTTTCAGACCATTCCAATAATGGTACCCAGAGTGACTTTGGCTTCCCTACAATCAATGTGCAACAAATTTATTTGGGCTCATCGTAAATCTCGACTGAGACGATCGCTGTTGACTAAGAGTGCCTCCTCGGGGGGCTTGGGATACCCTGACCTTCAGGCTTACTTTAACGCCTGTCACCTCAATCATATAGTGTCCTGGCATTCCCCCCAAGGTAACAAAAAATGGGTTGATATTGAGAACTCAATATATCAGGGTATACCCCTCGACTCACTTCCATGGCTCCCCAGGTCCTGCAGACCAGCCTCGGCCTATTCAGCTCCCACGATTAAATTCACCCTTGGACTGTGGGACAAACTCCGCAGCACTCACAATCTATCTTCATACCCCTCACCTTTATCGCCTATTTGGGGACACCCTGCCTTCCCCCCAGGCTGCGAACGTAGAATAGCGGCCCCATGGCAATCCCAGGGTGTCACAAGATTTATACATGTTAAAGGTCACTCAGCACCGACCTCTTTTGGAGATTTTCAAGAGCGCTTTGGTATCCCTTCCTCGTGTCAATACCATTATGTTCAAATTCTTAGCTTCCTCAAATCTCAGCTTAAAACTACCCCTTTGAAATCACCCACCTCCTTTGAACATATGTGTCTACTTTCAATTGGCAAAAAGGGGAATATCTCAACAATATACAACTCAATCTTGGCTCCAGATCCCCCGACCCGTGAACCCCATGAATTAGCTTGGGAATCAGATCTCTCCCACTCGCTGGAAGATGATCAATGGGAGGAAATCAGAACACGCATAGCGAAAGCTTCTATTAGTGTGGCACTTAAGGAAACATGTTATAAGGTCTACACCAGGTGGTATCTGGTTCCTTCCAGACTTCACTCCATCTTCCCTACGACATCAGACTTGTGTTGGAGACTCTGTGGAGAGGAGGGCACCTTTTTTCACATATGGTGGACGTGCCCCTCTGTTCGCCCCTTCTGGAACACGGTTGGAGCACTTGTTGCTCAAACCTGCGGGCATAACCTTGCCCTCTCCCCTGAAATCGCTTTGCTTCACGCCCCCACACCGTCACTACCCAAAACCCAAGACAAGCTTACCATGCATATTTGCATGGCGGCTAAATCACTGATTGCTAAATGCTGGAAAGATCATAAACCACCCTCCAAGGCTGTACTATTGACCAAGATTAACCACATAGCCAATATGGAATATATTACAAGCCTAAGGAATAATACTGTGGCTCAGTTCCACAACGTTTGGTCTCCCTGGTACCTTGCACGCTCTTTATTGATGCCCGGACTCTGCTAGCGGTGCCAACACTGCTCATAACACTATCTCCTCTAGCACTTCAATTATCCCTCCCCCTGCTATTAATACAGAGAACTGCTCCCAACCTCTTACTTCCCTATAGGCAACATCCAATACGTTCCTCCTTTATTAACATTTGTTTTCTTGCTTTTTCTCTCCTTTCCTCCTCTTTCTCTCTCTTGCTTCCACTCACCATAAGATTATACTCTGCTATGATACAGACTCGATTCGATATTTGAAAAAATAAAATTAGACTGATCAAGTACACACACAGAATTACACAGACCACATATTGCCAATACCTGTTAGCCTATATCACCATAAAATTGTCTTTATTGGTATGGTATAATATGTACACTGTATGTTGTTATGTTCAATACCTTAATCTGTACAACTGTGCTACTGTTACTGTTTTGATTATCGATCACTCTCAATAAAAAACCTAACTTTAAAAAAAAAAAACATGTAGCAACTGTCCATTTTCTTCACTGTTCGGTGTGTTTGCTGGTGTCTGTTACTCCCATCAACTGCATGCCCTTTATTTTATACTGTGGGAGCAATATGCTCTGCTCTCCAGTCTGACGCATCTGAAAGTCACGCTGCACTGACATTTCATATAGAAATAGCGCAACTCAACTTACTGACCACGTTACAGTGCTGGATCGCAAGGGAATTTTACAGCATGAACTGACTGAGAAATAAAGTGTGGGGAGAACACTGCCCATGTTATATCCCTGCAGACACCTGGGGTTTGCACAGGGATAAGGGACACAGGATAGCAGGGTCCCCCTCCCCCATGTGTACAAGCAGTGTAGGTGATGTCAGATTTATGTGGAGCAGTCTTCCACCATACACATGTGGTATCATAAGGAGCCATCCAGTAATAACCTTACATAGTCAGTGAAAATGTCACAGGTCCAGGAATTGCAGTTACTGGCCTTCTGCTGTCTGTCTGAGGTCTCACAAGTCAGGGGCATTCAAGCATGTCGGAGGGAGTTCAGGGGACAGTGTGCTGTATGCATTCTATATGATAAATGTAAACAGCAGTGTATACAAGTACTCATTGAATACATTTAGAAAGCAACACACAATTTGCAGACTGTCCCTCCCAGCATGAGATACTGCAGGGACATGCTTGGATGCCCCTAGACATGCTTGGATGCCCTAGGCCACAGGTTCTCAAACTCGGTCCTCAGGACCCCACACGGTGCATGTTTTGCAGGTATCCTCACAGAATCACAAGTAACATAATTAGCTCCGCCTGTGGACCTTTTAAAATGTGTCTGTGAGTAATTAATACACCTGTGCACTTACTGGGTTACCTGCAAAACATGCACTGTGTGGGGTCCTGAGGACCGAGTTTGAGAACCACTGCCCTAGGCAAATGCCTAGCCTGCCTATAGCTAAGGCCGGCTCTACAAGCACTGCATAGTTACTGCCAGCCAAAGGCTCCAAATCATCTCCCACCTGCTAATATAAATTCAGGAGATTTGTGCAGTTCTGCTTAAAAACCCAAACCACCTCCTGATCTGAGAGGGAGTCCTGGTCCATTCTCCATCCATAGGTTCATCTGGCACATAACCTACTAGGGACCTGGATTTCTTGATGCTCCTGTGCCCTCCTTCTGTGCAGTTCCTTCATGCTGATGATCACACACAAATACAGTACAGCTCATAGGGACTCAGCACAAACACCACTGCTACACCCACACAGGTTAAATGGATGTACAGTAGGTGGGGTTTAATTAGTGTGAATGTTCTTCTATTGCATCAATATGCCTCAGATGATGATTTACAGTTAAGTGCCACATTAAACTCACCAGCCTCAAGCAAGTCTATTATTTTGCAGGGTTCTTTTTACTAGTTTTGGGTGAATTTAAGACTCTTAGATTATTGCATCTGTCCGAATTGTGTGTTTTTAATGGGAAAACATCTGGATGCGAGTTTGGGCCATGCAAGAAGTGAAAATATGAGTTTAATGCAAATTTGCATGTTCTCACTGCCTATTACATAAGCAAGTTTGCAATTTATACACACAAATATAATGAATTTCACAAAGCACTTTTAAATGTCATGGAGACAGTCACAAGTAGAGAGAGAAGTGTTATATAAGGCAACAAAGATATGATAGGTGTTTCTGCAAGCACAAAAAGTTATTATATTTACAAACAAAGTAAACATTACATTTTTTCAAAGTATTTACTGGAGAAGTCTATGCAAAGTTGTATGCACTAAAATCACTTGATGAAGCAGCTGGACCAATCCAAAGCAGGTATGTCTTCTACATGCTGGATGAAGGGCTCCACTGCAGCTTCTAGTTATTCAAAATGAATACCATGTATATTGCACTTGATTTGTCGGAACACAAACAACTTGCAGGGTGCCAGCTATGGGCTGTATGGCGTATGACCAAGCTCCTGGATGTGTTCATGGGCCAGAAAATCCACAGCTTTCCTGGATGTGTGGGTAGATACTTCGGGGGTAATTTAAACTGCATCACTGCAGCCACATCTCACTGGTGCGAACGGCCCTGCCTGATTGACAGGCAGAGACGGTCGCGGGGTGGGAGGGGGCATGCCAATGGCTCTAGAACACTGCTGGCGGGGCACAGTCCGGACAATGAAGACATGTCCGAATTGTTGGGGGTGGGGGGGCTGCGGTGGCTGTGTGACATCACACACATGCCGCTGCGACCCGGGACATGGTGGTTAGCCCCCTGCCAGCATTCAGGAGATGCACTGGCAGGGAGCTACTTGTCAGGTACAAAAGCATCACTGGCAGGGAGCTACTTGTCAGGTACAAAAGCATCGCTGCCGTGCAATGCTTTTGTACCTGTGCGGGGGTGGGGGGAGTAGGGACTGACATACGGGGCGGACTAGCCCTGTGCTGGGTGTCCCCCTGCATGTCAGAGAAAGTGATTTTAGATGTGCTAAATTTAGCACATCTACGATCAGGTCAGAATTACCCCCATTGTCATCATGGAGAAGGGTATCACGAGCACATGTTTTTGGATGGCACCTGGAAATGTCTTCCAGCACTTGTGGCAGAAATTGGTTGGTGTACCAATCCCCAGTGACTATAAACTACATGAACAGTCTTGGCCACACAAATATCCACCATCTGTTTGGCCACACTGCACTCACTTCAGAACTTCTGTGGCGATGCGCCTCCAACTGGGGTCCACTGGGCCAACTGTCATTGGGTCTCAGGGTTGAATCTGTAAATCCAGGATTCATTGTCACTGATGATCTCAAAGACATTTTCTGAGTGACTGCCATCAAACGTGGCCAGCATGTTGCATCACAAAGTCAGCCAAGCCTCTTTCCGTTCTTGATTCATCTGATGGGCCAACCAGTGCACAGAAACCTTGCTCAGGCCAAACCTTTTGTGGAGCATCAAGCATATGGATCCCAATAAGATGCCTTTCTCCTTCTCTAACTGGGCAACGGTCAACCTGGTGTCCACCTCAACTATGACCTGCATGGCAGCAACATTGTCCTCTGTGATGGTGGACACAGGTCGGCCGCAGCATTCCTTGTCTTCCAGGGGCCATCTCCCACACCAAAATTCTGCAAACCACTCAAACACATTGGTTCAGGATGTTGCTTCCTCCCCAAAAGCAGCTTGCAGATGGTAAAAACTAGAGATGTCCACCGGATATTTTTCGGGTTTTGTGTTTTAGTTTTGGATTCGGTTCCGCAGCAGTGTTTTGGATTCGGACGTGTTTTGGCAAAACCTCCCTGAAATTTTTTTGCCGGATACGGGTGTGTTTTGGATCCGGGTGTTTTTTTTTTCAAAAACCCCTCAAAAACAGCTTAAATCATAGAATTTGGGGGTAATTTTGATCCCAGAGTATTATTAACCTCAATAACCATAATTTCCAATCATTTCCAGTCTATTCTGATCACCTCACCCCTCACAATATTATTTTTAGTCCTAAAATTTGCACCAAGGTCACTGTATGACTAAGCTAAGCGACCCAAGTGGGCGGCACAAACACCTGGCCCATCTAGGAGTGGCATTGCAGTGTCTGACAGGATGGCACTTAAAAAAATTAGCCCCAAACATCACATGATGCAGAGATAAAAAAAAATAGGTGCAAGATGGAATTGTCCTTGGGCCCTCCCACCCACCCTATGTTGTATAAACAGGACATGCACACTTTAACAAACCCATCATTTCAGCGACAGGGTCTGCCACACGACTGTGGCTGAAATGACTGGTTGGTTTGGGCCCCCACCAAAAAAGAAGCAATCAATCTCTCATTGCAAAAACTGGCTCTACAGAGGCAAGATGTCCACCTCATCATCATCCTCCGATTCCTCACCCCTTTCACTGTGTACATCCCCCTCCTCACAGAGTATTAATTCGTCCCCACTGGAATCCACCATCACAGGTCCCTGTGTACTTTCTGGAGGCAATTGCTGGTGAATGTCTCCAAGGAGGAATTGATTATAATTCATTTTTATAAACATTATCTTCTCCACATTTTGTGGAAGTAACCTTGTACGCCGATTGCTGACAAGGTGACCGGCTGCACTAAACACTCTTTCGGATTACACACTGGAGGGGGGGCAACTTAGGTGAAATAAAGCCAGTTTGTGCAAGGGCCTCCAAATTGCCTCTTTTTCCTGGCAGTAAATGTACGGACTGTCTGACGTGCCTACTTGGATGCGGTCACTCATATAATCCTCCACCATTCTTTCAATGGTGACAGAATCATATGCAGTGACAGTAGACGACATGTCAGTAATCGTTGGCAGGTACTTCAGTCCGGACCAGATGTCAGCACTCGCTCCAGACTGCCCTGCATCACCGCCAGCGGGTGGGCTCGGAATTCTTAGCCTTTTCCTCGCAGCCCCAGTTGCGGGAGAATGTGAAGTTGGAGCTGTTGACGGGTCACGTTCCGCTTGACTTGACAAGTGTCTCACCAGCAGGTCTTTGAACATCTGCAGACTTGTGTCTGCCGGAAAGAGAGATACAACGTAGGCTTTAAACCTAGGATCGAGCATGGCGCCCAAAATGTAGTGCTCTGATTTCAACAGATTGACCACCCGTGAAGTCCCACATGCCTAGCGGAATCGCTCCATTTTAGCTTCTCCTTCAATCTCTCCAGCTGCTTCTGCAAAAGCCTGATGAGGGGAATGACCTGACTCAGGCTGGCAGTGTCTGAACTGACTTCACGTGTGGCAAGTTCAAAGGGTTGCAGAACCTTGCACAACGTTGAAATCATTCTCCACAGCGCTTGAGTCAGCTGCATTCCCCCTCCTTTGCCTATATCGTAGGCAGATGTATAGGCTTGAATGGCCTTTTGCTGCTCCTTCATCCTCTGAAGCATATAGAGGGTTGAATTCCACCTCGTTACCACCTCTTGCTTCAGCTGATGGCGGGGCAGGTTCAGGAGTGTTTGCTGGTGCTCCAGTCTTTGGCACGCGGTGGCTGAATGCCAAGAGTGGCCCGCAATTCTTCGGGCCACCGACAGCATCTCTTGCACGCCTCTGTCATTCTTAAAAAAATTCTGCACCACCAAATTCAATGTATGTGCAAAACATGGGACGTGCTGGAATTTGCCCACATGTAATGCACGCACAATATTGGTGGTGTTGTCAGATGTCACAAATTCCCAGGAGAGTCCAATTGGGGTAAGCCATTCTGCGATGATGTTCCTCAGTTTCCGTAAGAGGTTGTCAGCTGTGTGCCTCTTATGGAAAGCGGTGATACAAAGAGTAGCCTTCCTAGGAACGAGTTGGCGTTTGCGAGATGCTGCTACTGGTGCCGCCGCTGCTGTTCTTGCTGCGGGAGGCAATACATCTACCCAGTGGGCTGTCACAGTCATATAGTCCTGAGTCTGCCCTGCTCCACTTGTCCACATGTCCGTGGTTAAGTGGACATTGGGTATAACTGCATTTTTTAGGACACTGGTGACTCTTTTTCTGATGTCTGTGTACATTCTCGGTATCGCCTGCCTAGAGAAGTGGAACCTAGATGGTATTTGGTACCAGGGACACACTAACTCAATAAATTGTCTAATTCCCTGTGAATTAACGATGGATACCGGACACACGTTTAACACCAACACAGCTGCCAAGGCCTGAGTTATCCGCTTTGCAGCAGGATGACTGCTGTTATATTTCATCTTCCTCGCAAAGGACTGTTGGACAGTCAATTGCTTACTGGAAGTAGTACAAGTGGTCTTCCGACTTCCCCTCTGGGATGATGATCGACTCCCAGCAGCAACAACAGCAGCGCCAGCAGCAGTAGGCATTAGACTCAAGGATCCATCGGAGGAATCCCAGTTAGGAGAGGACTCGTCAGACTTGCCAGTGACATGGACTGCAGGACTATTGGTGTTCCTGTCTAAGGAGGAAATTGACACTGAGGGAGTTGGTGGTGTGGTTTGCACTGGGAGCTTGGTTACAAGAGGAAGGGATTTAGTTGTCAGTGGACTGCTTCTGCTTCCACCCAAAGTTTTTGAACTTGTCAATGACTTCTGATGAATGCGCTCCTGGTGATGTATAAGGGAGGATGTTCCTAGGTGGTTAACGTCCTTACCCCTACTTATTACAACTTGACAAAGGCAACACATGGCTTGACACCTGTTGTCCGCATTTCTGTTAAAATAATTCCACACCGAAGAGGTGATTTTTTTTTTGTAATTTGACCAGGCATGTCAATGGCCATATTCATCCCATGGACAACAGGTGTCTCCCCGGGTGCCTGACTTAAACAAACCACCTCACCATCAGAATACTCCTTGTCAATTTCCTCCTCAGTGCCAGCAACACCCATATCCTCATCCTGGTGTACTTCAACAGTGACATCTTCAATTTGACTATCAGGAACTGGACTATGGGTGATCCTTCCAGCACTTGCAGGGGGCGTGCAAATGGTGGAAGGTGCCACCTCTTCCCGTCCAGTGTTGGGAAGGTCAGGCATCGCAACCGACACAATTGGACTCTCCTTGGGGATTTGTGATTTAGAAGAATGCACAGTTCTTTCCTGTGCTTTTGCCATCTTAACTCTTTTCAGTTTTCTAGCGGGAGGATGAGTGCTTCCATCCTCATGTGAAGCTGAACCACTAGCCATGAACATAGGCCAGGCCCTCAGCCGTTCCTTGCCACTCCGTGTCGTAGATGGCACATTGGCAAGTTTACGCTTCTCCTCAGACGATTTTAATTAAGATTTTTGGGTCATTTTCTGCACTTTAGCTTTTTGGATTTTACATGCTCTCTACTATGACATTGGGCATCGGCCTTGGCAGACAACGTTGATGGCATTTCATCGTCTCGGACATGACTAGTGGCAGCAGCTTCAGCATGAGGTGGAAATGGATCTTGATCTTTCCCTATTTTACCCTCCACATTTTTGTTCTCAATTTTTTAATGTGTGGAATTAGATGCTAGTAATATATCAATAGCAATGGCCTACTGTACTGTACTATATATATGTATACTGCTGGTCACCAAAATGCTGCCACGTCCTACTATATACTGCTCACAATAATGCAGCACAGACATAGTATACTTGACACAGAGCTGCAAGATACACAGCGCTGGCCTACTGTACTGTACTATATATGTATACTGCTGGTCACCAAAATGCTGCACTGTCCTACTATATACTGCTCACAATAATGCAGCACAGACATAGTATACTTGACACAGAGCTGCAAGATACACAGCAATGGCCTACTGTACTATACTATATATGTATACTGCTGGTCACCAAAATGCTGCACTGTCCAACTATATACTGCTCACAATAATGCAGCACAGACATAGTATACTTGACACAGAGCTGCAAGATACACAGCAATGGCCTACTGAACTGTACTACTATAATACTGGTGGTCCCCAGTCCCCACAATGCAGCACACTGAGCACAGATATTTGCAGCACACTGAGCACAGATATGGAGTGTTTTCAGGCAGAGAACGTAGATATTTTCAGCACACTGAGCACAGATATTTGCAGCACACTGAGCACAGATATTTGTAGCACACTGAGCACAGATTACGGAGCTTTTCAGGGAGAGAACACAGCCACGTCCTCTCCGTTCAATCTCCAATGCACGAGTGGAAAATGGCGGCAACGCGTGGCTCTTTATATAGAATACGAATCTCGCGAGAATCCGACAGCGGGATGATGACGTTCGGGCGCGTTCGGGTTAACCGAGCAAGGCGGGAAGATCCAAGACTGCCTCGGAACCGTGTAAAATAGGTGAAGTTCCGGGGGGTTCAGATCTCGATGAACCGAACCCGCTCATCTCTAGTAAAAACTCCCCTGCTATCACAGACCACTCTTGTACTCTTAGAAGATTATGGTTCTTCAGTGGCCTCTGTTGAGCTCCATAATGAGTTTTTGAAGGAAGTGATCATGCTGAATTCTTTGGTGTGCAGTACTGCTTATATACGGCTCTGTGCTTTGACATTTCATAAGAACTTTAGTCAGAGATTTCAGTTCACAATGACACTGTCAGATTGTGTCTTCTCTACCTGTGCACTGCACATCAAGAAACTTATTGCTCACCCCTCACAAGTACAAGGAGAGGAGTGCAAGAGAGAGAAAAGTAGAAGGGAAGAAGGCAGGAGGTAGTGGTATACCTGGAAAGGACTACAGCTCATTGGTGGATGGTACTACCAATGGCAGGGCTGATAATCCCTATCACCCAGCTCCCCTACAAATCAAAATGAGGCCCCCACTCAGTACAAGTATAGCAAATAATAATAATAATAATAATAATAATAATAATAAAATACAGGTACAAGAATGCATGTGGCTGAAAACACTGGGGCTACAAAATGTGCAAAATATTTAGAGGCTACAGCTAATTTAATCAGATGTAGGCCAATAAAATTGAATACTGTATGAGCATTTTTATATTTGTTATTGTTAAGTTTTAATTACATTATAATTAAATGCTAAGTGAAAATTAAGTTACTGGAAATTTAGTGGTAACACCATTTTGCTGTTAAATTGGTCAGAAAATTATTTATTCTTAATAGCTATTTGTCCCGTGTAATGAACTTGAGTCTGTTATTCTGCAATAAATTGCCTGTATCCTAACTAGAAATATCTGGAGTGTGATCTATGTGTGACCACAGTCCTGTGAACTACACATAGGGGCATAATCAATTAACTGCACATAGGCCCTCATTCCGAGTTGTTCGCTCGCTGCCGTTTTTTGCAGCATAGCGATCAGGCTAAAAATCGGCTGTTCTGCGCATGCGTATGGGCCGCAGGGTGCACGCGCGAAGTAATTTCACACAAAACTATGCAATTTTACACAGGTCCGAGCGACGCTTTTCAGTCACTCTGCTGATCGGTGAGTGATTGACAGGAAGTGGGTGTTTCTGGGCGGAAACTGACTGTTTTCCGGGAGTGTGCTAAAAAACGCAGGCGTGTCAGGCCAGGAGTGGCTGGGGAAACAGGGGAGTGGCTGGCCGAACGCAGGGCGTGTTTGTGACGTCAAACCAGGAACTAAACGGACTGAGGTGATCGCAATCTAGGAGTAGGTCTGGAGCTACTCTGAAACTGCAGGAAAAGATTTTCAAGCAAATCTGCTAATCTTTCATTCGCACTTCTGCTAAGCTAAAATACACTCCCAGAGGGCGGCGGCTTAGTGTGTGCACTGCTGCTAAAAGCAGCTAGCGAGCGAACAACTCGGAATGAGGGCCATAATGCGCAGAGAAACCCATAGACTCTGGCACGTAACGCAAAATCTGTGTTAACACGTGTTACCCATGGGTTATACTTTGCAGGGAAATTTACTTACTGACTAGCTTCAGGCATTAAACCCGAAGCTTTATCCATGCAGTGAACACCACGGCTAATTGAATCTGTTGAATAAATGTTGCAGATATATACCTGGAGGAAAAAATAAAATAAAAGGAAGTTCAAATTGCGGCTTATTTTACATGTGCAGATAATTCCCAAGAGAGGACTCGTTACTTTGGAAAACTTTATGTAAAGATGCAACCAATTTAGTCTAGGTAATTTCCTTGAGGAGAACTCGCACAAATACACAATTGCTCTCAAGGCTTTTCATTACCCACTAACCTGCTACTAATACAGTAGCTCCCCTTTTTAACCACCTTCTGCTTCCAGTTTTCATGCTGCCAAGACTTGCTGATAAGCTGTCAGGGAACTACAACCTGATGCAACATGGAGTCACCTTTAAACTTATGACCAATTGTAGTTGGGTATATGTCCCAAAATGGTTATTTTATTTTGTGTTTTAAGCACTTTGTAAGCAATGTTTTGCTAAAAACATGATCAAGGACATGTGCACTGACAAATAAACTTCAGTGAACTGCAAAGTCAGTCATTAATTAATTAAGTTGAGTTTAGAGTCCTCATATAAACTAGTTAAATCTCTGATACTAGGTGGATAAAGTTTAATCCATCTGTCCTGTGAGGAAAAGAACAGAATATCCTTACAGAGCAAAGTTCTACAGCACAGAATGTGTCAATACAAATCATGATTTAATTTGTCCACACTGAAAATGTGCCTACTTGATTTTTTTCCATTGTCACTAGAGATTTTCCTATTTTACTGTAACTCATTTGAAGTATATCAAATAAGAAACTGCATGCCTTTCACACCTGTGGGGTACTTGTTATCTAACATTCTCACTCTGCAAACTATGAACTAGGACTCAGGGGCGTAAGTTCATGCCAGGCGCCCGGCTTGCACATGTGCTGACGTCCCAGCAACTTGCCAATGGTACATCTGGGAGAATAAAGATTCCTTATTGCAGCTAATTGTGGCAATAATGAATCTTTATTTTTAGGTGCTGGCCGCAAATGATAATAAATAGAGCCCTGAGGAGGGGTTTTATCAATGCTCAGAGAGAGATAAAATTGTGAGAGACAAAGTACCAGGCAGTCAGCTTCTGCCATTTTAAAGGCTGTGTTTGAAAAATGACAGGAGTGGATTGATTGGTACTATATCGCTCATAATTTTATCTCTCTCCAAGCTCTGAGAAATACCCCCTTAAAAATTTTATTATAATAATTAATACATTTTCTTAAAACTAACTTCTGCTTTCCTTTCTTTTCTCATACACTGCACAGCAGCAGATATGCAGCTTATTGTAAAGACTTTAATCTGTTATCAGACACATTCCAGAATCTTCAGCTGAAGGGGTCTTCGACGGAGGTTTTTGAGCTTCGACAGCAGTCAGCAGTGACTGCAGCAAGTCACTATGAAATGAGTGGAAAGAGATCTGTTCTAGTTCAGAAGCCACCTCTGTCTTTCTTTCTTAGGGCCCCTCACAGCTGGAGGCTAGTGGGAAATGTCTTCATTGTCTCTGGGAGTTACATCACTGCTGGGACTTTATACTACAGGTACTGACAGTTTGGAATATCTCATCCCCACCAGTGCTTTTTGAAATGGAGGAGGAAACAGGAGCACACAGTGGAACCTTTCACAAACACATGAAGATTATAGAAACCAGTAACGTTCAGTGAGGTGAGGCAGGTGAGGCAGAGCCTTTCCTACCATACTTTCACCTATGTTGGAATTGACTGTTCTATAGAAGGACAAAATAGCTTACATGCAAGTAGCAAGGTTCAATTTAGGACAGAAATCAAATTTTTATTCAATATATTTATTAAAACAACCGCAGACCATCAAATATTCTTTGCAATGTTACTCTCCTATCGCATAGGAAGATTAAACCTATGGGTAAATGGAAATACATATGTTTTACCGTTGGCCGGGATCCCAGCTGTCATGATCCCGATAGCGGCATTACGGCCACCGGTATTCTGGCAGCGGGCCGAGAGCTAGAAAGCACTTTGCAGGCTTGCTGCACTCGCCACAGGATCTATTCTCCCTCTATGGGTGTCGTGGACACCCACCGAGGGAGAAAAGCCTGTGGCGCCGGGATTCCTGTGGTGGGATTTCACCGCCTGTCGGGATTCTGGAGCTGGCATTGTGACCGCCGGGATCCCGACAGGTGGTCTCGTGATCACCTCCCGGGTAAATGTGAAGCAGCAATGCTAATCACTGTCATAATAATATTTGGTGACATTAACACAATTACAGACACATATGTAATAACAAATAATTTGGCTAAAAAAGCAGATTGACACTGTACTGTTTATTGAATTATTTAATAATGCGTTTGTATATAACAAGTGATTACTAATTCGTTTCCAAAGTTGCAGTCATCAACACTGTCATATTTCCATCTATTGTAGTTATTATACCTGAGATAATAGGTAAAATGAATTTATATAGCACAAGTAATAAGCATATAGTTGACATTAAAATCTGTATTTCTTTATACAGGTTGAGTATCCCATATCCAAATATTCCGAAATACGGAATATTCCGAAATACTGACTTTTTTGAGTGAGAGTGAGATAGTGAAACCTTTGTTTTCTGATGGCTCAATGTACACAAACTTTGTTTAATACACAAAGTTATTAAAAATATTGTATTAAATGACCTTCAGGCTGTGTGTATAAGGTGTATATGAAACAAAAATGAATTGTGTGAATGTACACACACTTTGTTTAATGCACAAAGTTATAAAAAATATTGGCTAAAATTACCTTCAGGCTGTGTGTATAAGGTGTATATGAAACATAAATGCATTCTGTGCTTAGATTTAGGTCCCATCGCCATGATATCTCATTATGGTATGCAATTATTCCAAAATACGGAAAAATCCCATATCCAAAATACCTCTGGTCCCAAGCATTTTGGATAAGGGATACTTAACCTGTATTATCATTTTATTGCTCATTTGCCAGTAAGTTAGCATGGATTTTGAAAGTGTTAAAAGGAGGCTACACTGTAATAATCACAAATATAGTCAATAAATTGTTTAATAAAAACACCATTAGAAAGTCACTAAATGAATGAGCTAAATATAGGGAAATACAGGCAATTATTTTACTCACTTGGGGCAAAGTACCAATTTGTGGCTACAAAGTAATTATACAAAAACTTACGTTAAATGTAATTAAAGTGCAATATCTCATAACGAAAGTGAAAATTTAATAGCACTTTCCGTTATCTATATAATTTAAATGCAAATGCTGGTTATTCATGCAAATTTACATTATATGAATACATCAGTTGTTAATGAGTGTAATCTTGAGAACGAAATTATAAACTATTCGTAATATTATCTTGTATTTATTTTAAAAACCATCTCACTAAGTTTAAAAGACAGCCGATGGCATCTCATTTCCAGCATAGACATGTTGTCTCTCAATACATTTGGTCGGGAAAGTTCCCTTTTTGGGTACCCCAAAACTTTTATTACTATGTATTAACTGGTTGACCATAGTTGTATGAAGATTACATATTATCCCTACCCAACATGGCTTCTGTATCAACTACATGTATATGCTGTGGCATTGTCACCAAAGATGTCATAGATGAACAGGCTATTCAGTGTGTATCTGGATGGATCTGCCCACACAAGGAACAAAATGGAGGTGTGTCCACATCTAGAGGCTGTAGCTGGAGAGTATAAACAGTGTGGATGAGACTGTTACAACCAGAGGAGGCTACTGCCCTGTGGAGACAGAACCTAGTTGAGGTTCTAGCAGTGGGACTGGATTCAGAGACCAGTGTGTGCTTAGAAGCCACTGGGAAACACAGGGAAGACCACCAAACTCTGACACTGCAAATGTGGAGTTGTGGCAGCAAGCCAAGTCAGGACAGAGCCTGTGTTATCCTGCAAGGAAGCAGGCAATACATAATTTATTTATTTACAAGAAAAGCTGACTTTGGATCCTGATTAAGAACCGAGACGCTGCACCAGTATACCCCATCTACCGAGTGAATATCCTCACAATGCATACGTAATAGACCATTTCTGCCCAAGGAGACTGAATTTCTTCAGAAATTCCCCGTACTTATGGTTGGGAGGCTGGCTGTCGTGATTTCGGCATTGACATTCTGAAAAGTGTCAGGATTCTGGCATCTTAACTGCATCCCATATATATAATATATATATATATATATATATATATATATATATATACACTGCTCAAATAAATAAAGGGAACACTAAAATAACACATACTAGATCTGAATGAATGAAATATTCTTATTAAATACTTTGTTCTTTACATAGTTGAATGTGCTGACAACAAAATTACACAAAAATTATCAATGGAAATCAAATTTATTAACCCATTGAGGTCTGGATTTGGAGTCACACTCAAAATTAAAGTGGAAAAACATAATACAGGCTGATCCAACTTTCATATAATGTCCTTAAAACAAGTCAAAATGAGGCTCAGTAGTGTGTGTGGCCTCCATGTGCCTGTATGACCTCCTTACAACACCTGGGCATGCTCCTGATGAGGTGGCGGATGGTCTCCTGAGGGATCTCCTCCCAGACCTTGACTAAAGCATCCGCCAACTCCTGGACAGTCTGTTGGTGGATGGAGCGAGACATGATGTCCCAGATGTGCTCAATTGGATTCAGGTCTGGGGAACGGGCGGGCCAGTCCATAGCATCAATGCCTTTGTCTTGCAGGAACTGCTGACACACTCCAGCCACATGAGGTCTAGCATTGTCTTACATTAGGAGGTACCCAGGGCCAACCGCACCAGCACATGGTCTCACAAGGGGTCTGAGGATCTCATCTCAGTATCTAATGGCAGTCAGGCTACCTCTGGCGAGCACATGGAGGGCTGTGCGGCCCACCAAAAGAAATGCCACCCCACACCATTACTGACCCACTGCCAAACCGGTCATGCTGGAGGATGTTGCAGGCCGCAGAACGTTCTCCTTGGCATCTCCAGACTCTGTCACGTCTGTCACATGTGCTCAGTGAGAACCTGCTTTCATCTGTGAAGACCACAGGGCGCCAGTGGAAAATTTGCCAATCTTGGTGTTCTCTGGCAAATGGCAAACGTCCTGCACAGTGTTGGGCTGTAAGCACAACCCCCACCTGTGGATGTTGGACCCTCATACCACCCTCATGGAGTCTGTTTCTGATCATTTGAGTAGACACATACACACTTGTGGCTTGCTGGAGGTCATTTTGCAGGGCTCTGGCAGTGCTCCTCCTGTTCCTCCTTGCACAAAGGCGGAGGTAGCGGTCCTGCTGTTGGGTTGTTGCCCTCCTACGGCCTCCCCCACGTCTCCTGATGTACTGGCCTGTCTCCTGGTAGCACCTCCATGCTCTGGACACTACGCTGACAGACACAGCAAACCTTCTTGCCACAGCTCGCATTGATGTGCCATCCTGGATGAGCTGCACTACCTGAGCCACTTGTGTGGGTTGTAGACTCCGTCTCATGCTAGCACTAGAGTGAAAGCGCCGCCAGCTTTCAAAAGTGACCAAAACATCAGCCAGAAAGCATGGGAGCTGAGAAGTGGTCTGTGGTCACAACCTGCAGAACAACTCCTTTATTGGGGGTGTCTTGCTAATTGCCTATAATTTCCACCTGTTGTCTATTCCATTTGCACAACAGCATGTGAAATTGATTGTCAATCAGTGTTTCTTCCTAAGTGGACAGTTTGATTTCACAGAAGTGTGATTGACTTGGAGTTACATTGTGTTGTTTAAGTGTTCCCTTTATTTTTTTGAGCAGTGTATATATATATGTATATATACACACAGAGTAAAAACCACAGCACTCACCGCACCAGAAGCGGGGCACAGCTATGCACTTACCACTCACAGGGTGGGGTGCATGTAACACTGCACTCTCCACCACAGAAGCGGGGTACACAGTTGTACTTACCACTCACAGGGCGGGGTGCATGTAGCCCATGACCACATCGCTGTAATAAATACAAACAGAGAACCCAGCACTCACCAAAGTAAACTCACTTATCCTCAACAATTCAATAAATAAATGATGGGGGTTTAGTTGGTGGATTGGCCAATGCACGGAAGCCTGTATACCGATTCAAGGTACCCCACCTTCATACAGGTCCTACACTATCACAGAGTCTTAAAACCTGACTACCACACTGCTGCATATAGGATGCAAATATATATAATGCAAAAATGCATATAGTTGAGTAAAATAAATCTTACTGACCAACATATATGTGGTCTTTTTATCCCTGGGTGTCTAAAAATTCACTGTTTTCATAAACACACATATACAGTAGTAAGAAAACGAGTGTTACAGTAGACTTAACTTTATTAACTATCTTTCTTTAAAGTTCATAGGGTTTGCCGGGAGAGCACTGGGGATGTAGGTGGTGGATGAGAGTCCGGGCACCAAACAATTAAGCTCTCCAGCTTCACAGAATGCTCGACTCCGCTCCCCTATAACCCCACCTCCATGCTCAGGCAGGTATGCTCAAGATGGGCACACCCTTTGAGTGTGTGAAAAACCGGATCAAGCCCCCAATTGTAAATGGTGATTTACTTACAGGACTAAAAGCAATACTTAAAACACTCTCTATACACTTTAAAATTGAGCCGCTGCGACCGCTGTATGCAATCCTTATCCTACGTACTTATTACTCAGTTAGCGTACAAAGCCCTGTACCGTGTACGCTCTTTGCATACTAACGCCGCGACTGACGTACCAAGTACACGCGGTGCATACACACACAACGACACGCTGTGAGCACTATGTAGCTTCACGTGTGTCTGAAATACACTTACAAGTCTAGCAGGGAAAGAGACACGACACCAATTGTATTTAGGAAATGGGATCCGAACTGCCAACATAAAATTGATAAAAGGGGGTTACAACAAAGATACATTTACAATAACAGAAAAGAGGCTACAGTCAATGGTACATACGTTTGTTTGCATGCGCTTCCCGGTCCGGTCCTCAGTCATCAAGGTAGATGACCTTTAGAGATTGTGAGTGACCTGGCCTGCAGCTGGCTTTTTATACATTTGTCCAAAACCTAACACAGCAAAGGGTGGAAATATATCTACGTTAAACCTTTTTCTGGTTGCTGGATGTTTTAAAACCCTATTTGTGTGCTGTTAGATTGTGTCTGCTCTACCTGGTCTGCAGAGGTGCTGATAGAACCCATAGGTAAACAGGAAAAAAGCAATTTAAAAAATCTCTGTAATTTTTTTGGGCGCCAAAAGCGTAACAAAGCGTACCAATATTTTGCATACCCTCTCACATATTGTTGCCACAAGGTATAGATTTTTAGATCAGTTTAAACCTGTGTGAAATCGGATACATTTGTTTGCTATACAGATAAATTTGGAATAAATGTATTTAAGGGAGTAATTATAAAAACACAAAACGCAGTTCTGGCCCAGTCATAAAGGGTTATACAGAACAAGTGTGGGTTGTGTTTGTGGGCGATTATAGTTTGTATTGCTCACATTTATAGAGATTGTGTGATTTGTTTTATTGCGTATGCACATTTGTACACGTAGTCCGGACAAAGTACAGGAGAGCGCTCGTGGCGTAAAAGGCACGCTGGTCACATGTTTACACAAGGTTGCGTAGGAATACAGACGCTAAGTACAAGGCACACAATATTTGTTCAATTAAAGGCAGGATAGTATACATTTAATACAATAGCACATAACTATCCGATTTCAAAATCTGGTTACCTTAAAAATTTAGTTTAAAAACTGTATATACCTCTGGGGTAAAGCGGCCGACCTAAGGGAGTAAAAAAAAATTCTGTACAAAAAGAAAAACAAGGTGTATTTGAGTGAGTGAAAGCATAGTGAGTGGAGCTGAACTCCAGAATTCGGGATCCCGTCGGTGAACACTGGGTTAGTAGAGGCCCGGTGGTGCAGGGTTCGCTACCTTGCGTGATCAGAACTAGGTGGTCTAGGTGGTCTAGGTGTCCCAAATCTAGGTGGTCTATAGTGGTCTAGGTGTTCTAGGTGGTCTACAGCAATCGTAGGGCATATAGATAACTAGTATCTATAGGCTGTGCAATTGAATCACACGTCCGTGTGTTCTACACAGCACAACGTGATACCATTGTGTCATATGCACTGTGGAAAAGCATACGCAGATGTGATTGTATAGACAAAGGGGTTTTTCTTTGATAACGTCGGGAAATCTCCCTGGTGGGCTTCCACTGGAAAGGGTGAACAATAGTTATCTAATTTCTCTGTTTTTCACCCTACAAAAAATTTCAGTGAAAAGATACCGAAAAGGAATTTTTCGCTGCCTCTCTCAGTTTTAAAAAGGGGGTTTCTCTTTGAACAATGTGCGCAATAAAATCTTTAAGTGCTACTACACCATGTACATGAGAGGAAATCCACAACCACTCAGAATAGACAAATACAGATAGAATAGTACAGAGCAATACACCGCACTCTAAGGGACCATGTGTCCTTTCACCAAATAAATACAAAAGGATTCACCTTTATTTGTCCAATTTTTCAAACTGGCCAATCAATCTTTTCCGACATCATCAAAGGTCCTAATCTGAAAAAACAAGTGTCTCTCTTTGTCCCCCAAGTTTGTTTTTGAAAAACCGGGTCAGAGAAACACAATTTACCATATAGTGTAGTAGTCCTTCTTTTAAAAACATTCAATTAAAAAGCTCATAATGCAAGGGTATTAGCGTTTGTATCATAAATATCCAAGGCGTTTCTGCTCCCAATGGATAATTCCTTTCTGCTTCTAATGTCTACACCATACCATAAACCTGGGAAAATATGAACCTCTTATCCCTAGATGCTTGTCAGCATATCAGGGTTCAAGAGGTAAAGAATAATAGTGCAGTAGTTTTTAAACACAGTCAAAGTTTTAATACTAAATGCACCTACAGACAAACAAAGAAACAAGCATAATAAAATACTCCAAAATGTGGCATAGCAGCAGACACATGGAGGACTTCTGTCACCTTCCCAGATGGAACCCGAAAGAGGGATGGAGGAGGGGGATGAAGGAGGGGGTCTGAAGTCCGGAATTTCAGCCTCAAGGGACAGGTCTCCCAAAGTCCGTTTGCCTGGAGTCACAACGTCCCGCTTAACGCATTTCAGACCTTTTGGTCCTTTTTCAGAAGCATGCAGGACAAGTAGCAGGAGGTCTCCTTTTATACCTCCTCTAAAATGTACACCTGTGTCATCACTCATTGTTTCCCGGCGCGTCGGAAAGGATGCGCATGCGCTAAACACCCGGAAGCCGGAAGTTCTTTGCTCTACACATGCATTCCAAGTGCCGATGACAACAGGAACAGGAAGTCTCCTCACAAATGATCAATCTTCTGTGTACTGAGTTTGGTCTTTTTATAATTCCAGTATATCAGAGTCCACATAGTAGTTATAAAACGTCCATATAGTACATGTAAACATAAAAAATAGTAAAACAAAAATTACAAAGCAGCAATTCTGATACTCCCTCATTATTCAAAGGTAAAGTGCTGACATGCATTTGAAAGTGAATAAAGTGCCAATAAGGTGATGAAAAGTGCTGAAGCTAAAAAAGAAGAAGAGAGAGTGGGTACCAGGGCATTTATGTTAAAAAGCATTTAAGCTCAAATTCCCCATTAAGTCCATTGGGGACAAGGGTTCCTAATTCATGTATCCATTTCATTTCGAATTGGGATAAACGTTTATCTGTATCCCTGGTACGCCATTTTGGAAGAATAGACTGGATTCCATAAAATTTCTTGATATAACATTCTTTACATTTGTGAGCTTTCTTAAAATGCGCAGATACTGTGTGCGTCTCAAGGCCCTTACGGATGTTATAAACATGCTCCGCTAATCTAACCTTCAGGCACCTTGAGGTTTTGCCCACATACCTTAAACCACATGCACACTCCAGCACGTAAATTACGTTTCTGGAGTTGCATGTGATAAATTCCCTAATTGGGTACATTCTTCCATTTGCTTCGAATTCCTTAAAAACACTTTTCTCAGATTTCACTGTTTTACATAATAAGCACAAACCACATCTGTGGAATCCCTTTGTTCGTATACTTTGTCTCGATTCCACATCTATAGCACTTGAAACTAGTTTCTCCTTTAGAGCAGGTGCCCTCCTATAGATGAATGTTGGTTGTTCTGGAATAATTGAACCTAAAACCGGATCCTGGTTTAAAAGGTTCCAACGATTTCTAAAAATTCTTTCTATACCCTTATGGCAGACATTATATTGGCTAATAAAAGCCCAATCAAATTTCATGTTTTTATCTGTCGTTTTTTCTTTCGGTTTGATTAAATCATCTCTTTCTATCTCATCCACCTTGTTTCTGGCCTTCTGTATAACCTCAGGCTTATATCCCCTGGCCATAAACCTTTTACTGAGGTCATCAAATTGTTGATCACAAATAGGCTTTTCAGAACAATTGCGTTTTATTCTAGAAAATTGGCCAAATGGTATTAGAGATGAGCGGGTTCGGTTCCTCGGAATCCGAACCCGCCCGAACTTCATGTTTTTTTTCACGGGTCCGAGCGACTCGGATCTTCCCGCCTTGCTCGGTTAACCCGAGCGCGCCCGAACGTCATCATGACGCTGTCGGATTCTCGCGAGGCTCGGATTCTATCGCGAGACTCGGATTCTATATAAGGAGCCGCGCGTCGCCGCCATTTTCACTCGTGCATTGAGATTGATAGGGAGAGGACGTGTCTGGCGTCCTCTCCATTAGAATAGAGATAGATTAGATAGAGAGAGAGAGATTGTGCAGAGTCGCAGACAGAGTTAGTTTACCACAGTCAGTGACCAGTGCAGTTGCTAGTTAACTTTTATTTAATATAATATATCCGTTCACTTCTCTCTGCTATATCCGTTCTCTGCCTGAAAAAAAAAACGATACACAGCACAGTCAGTCACACAGTGTGACTCAGTCTGTGTGCACTCAGCTCAGCCCAGTGTGCTGCACAGTCATCAATGTATAAATTAAAAGCTTATAATTAATTGTGGGGGAGACTGGGGAGCACTGCAGGTTGTTAGCAGGAGCCAGGAGTACAATTATATTAATTAACAGTGCACACTTTTGCTGCAGGAGTGGTGACCAGTGCCTGACCACCAGTATAGTATTGTTGTATACTACTAATATCTCTTTAAATATCAACCAGTCTATATTAGCAGCAGACACAGTACAGTGCGGTAGTTCACGGCTGTGGCTACCTCTGTGTCGGCACACGGCAGGCAGTCCGTCCGACCAGAATTGTATTATTTATTATTATATACCTACCACCTAACCGTGGTTTTTTTTTCATTCTTTATACCGTCATAGTGTCATCCTAATTGTTACGAGTATACTACTATCTCTTTATCAACCAGTGTACAGTGCGGTAGTTCACGGCTGTGGCTACCTCTGTGTCGGCACACGGCAGGCAGTCCGTCCGACCAGAATTGTATTATTTATTATTATATACCTACCACCTAACCGTGGTTTTTTTTTCATTCTTTATACCGTCATAGTGTCATCCTAATTGTTACGAGTATACTACTATCTCTTTATCAACCAGTGTACAGTGCGGTAGTTCACGGCTGTGGCTACCTCTGTGTCGGCACACGGCAGGCAGTCCGTCCGACCAGAATTGTATTATTTATTATTATATACCTACCACCTAACCGTGGTTTTTTTTTTCATTCTTTATACCGTCATAGTGTCATCCTAATTGTTACGAGTATACTACTATCTCTTTATCAACCAGTGTACAGTGCGGTAGTTCACGGCTGTGGCTACCTCTGTGTCGGCACACGGCAGGCAGTCCGTCCGACCAGAATTGTATTATTTATTATTATATACCTACCACCTAACCGTGGTTTTTTTTTTCATTCTTTATACCGTCATAGTGTCATCCTAATTGTTACGAGTATACTACTATCTCTTTATCAACCAGTGTACAGTGCGGTAGTTCACGGCTGTGGCTACCTCTGTGTCGGCACACGGCAGGCAGTCCGTCCGACCAGAATTGTATTATTTATTATTATATACCTACCACCTAACCGTGGTTTTTTTTTCATTCTTTATACCGTCATAGTGTCATCCTAATTGTTACGAGTATACTACTATCTCTTTATCAACCAGTGTACAGTGCGGTAGTTCACGGCTGTGGCTACCTCTGTGTCGGCACACGGCAGGCAGTCCGTCCGACCAGAATTGTATTATTTATTATTATATACCTACCACCTAACCGTGGTTTTTTTTTCATTCTTTATACCGTCATAGTGTCATCCTAATTGTTACGAGTATACTACTATCTCTTTATCAACCAGTGTACAGTGCGGTAGTTCACGGCTGTGGCTACCTCTGTGTCGGCACACGGCAGGCAGTCCGTCCGACCAGAATTGTATTATTTATTATTATATACCTACCACCTAACCGTGGTTTTTTTTTCATTCTTTATACCGTCATAGTGTCATCCTAATTGTTACGAGTATACTACTATCTCTTTATCAACCAGTGTACAGTGCGGTAGTTCACGGCTGTGGCTACCTCTGTGTCGGCACACGGCAGGCAGTCCGTCCGACCAGAATTGTATTATTTATTATTATATACCTACCACCTAACCGTGGTTTTTTTTTTCATTCTTTATACCGTCATAGTGTCATCCTAATTGTTACGAGTATACTACTATCTCTTTATCAACCAGTGTACAGTGCGGTAGTTCACGGCTGTGGCTACCTCTGTGTCGGCACACGGCAGGCAGTCCGTCCGACCAGAATTGTATTATTTATTATTATATACCTACCACCTAACCGTGGTTTTTTTTTCATTCTTTATACCGTCATAGTGTCATCCTAATTGTTACGAGTATACTACTATCTCTTTATCAACCAGTGTACAGTGCAGTAGTTCACGGCTGTGGCTACCTCTGTGTCGGCAGTCGGCAGGCAGTCCGTCCATCCATAATTGTATTATTATTATAATATATACCACCTAACCGTGGTTTTTTTATACCACCTAACCGTGGCAGTCCGTCCATAATTGTATACTAGTATCCAATCCATCCATCTCCATTGTTTACCTGAGGTGCCTTTTAGTTCTGCCTATAAAATATGGAGAACAAAAAAGTTGAGGTTCCAAAATTAGGGAAAGATCAAGATCCACTTCCACCTCGTGCTGAAGCTGCTGCCACTAGTCATGGCCGAGACGATGAAATGCCAGCAACGTCGTCTGCCAAGGCCGATGCCCAATGTCATAGTACAGAGCATGTCAAATCCAAAACACCAAATATCAGAAAAAAAAGGACTCCAAAACCTAAAATAAAATTGTCGGAGGAGAAGCGTAAACTTGCCAATATGCCATTTACCACACGGAGTGGCAAGGAACGGCTGAGGCCCTGGCCTATGTTCATGGCTAGTGGTTCAGCTTCACATGAGGATGGAAGCACTCAGCCTCTCGCTAGAAAACTGAAAAGACTCAAGCTGGCAAAAGCACCGCAAAGAACTGTGCGTTCTTTGAAATCCCAAATCCACAAGGAGAGTCCAATTGTGTCGTTTGCGATGCCTGACCTTCCCAACACTGGACGTGAAGAGCATGCGCCTTCCACTATTTGCATGCCCCCTGCAAGTGCTGGAAGGAGCACCCGCAGTCCAGTTCCTGATAGTCAGATTGAAGATGTCAGTGTTGAAGTACACCAGGATGAGGAGGATATGGGTGTTGCTGGCGCTGGGGAGGAAATTGACCAGGAGGATTCTGATGGTGAGGTGGTTTGTTTAAGTCAGGCACCCGGGGAGACACCTGTTGTCCGTGGGAGGAATATGGCCGTTGACATGCCAGGTGAAAATACCAAAAAAATCAGCTCTTCGGTGTGGAGGTATTTCACCAGAAATGCGGACAACAGGTGTCAAGCCGTGTGTTCCCTTTGTCAAGCTGTAATAAGTAGGGGTAAGGACGTTAACCACCTCGGAACATCCTCCCTTATACGTCACCTGCAGCGCATTCATAATAAGTCAGTGACAAGTTCAAAAACTTTGGGTGACAGCGGAAGCAGTCCACTGACCAGTAAATCCCTTCCTCTTGTAACCAAGCTCACGCAAACCACCCCACCAACTCCCTCAGTGTCAATTTCCTCCTTCCCCAGGAATGCCAATAGTCCTGCAGGCCATGTCACTGGCAAGTCTGACGAGTCCTCTCCTGCCTGGGATTCCTCCGATGCATCCTTGCGTGTAACGCCTACTGCTGCTGGCGCTGCTGTTGTTGCCGCTGGGAGTCGATGGTCATCCCAGAGGGGAAGTCGTAAGCCCACTTGTACTACTTCCAGTAAGCAATTGACTGTTCAACAGTCCTTTGCGAGGAAGATGAAATATCACAGCAGTCATCCTACTGCAAAGCGGATAACTGAGGCCTTGGCATCCTGGGTGGTGAGAAACGTGGTTCCGGTATCCATCATTACTGCAGAGCCAACTAGAGACTTGTTGGAGGTACTGTGTCCCCGGTACCAAATACCATCTAGGTTCCATTTCTCTAGGCAGGCGATACCGAAAATGTACACAGACCTCAGAAAAAGAGTCACCAGTGTCCTAAAAAATGCAGCTGTACCCAATGTCTACTTAACCACGGACATGTGGACAAGTGGAGCAGGGCAGGGTCAGGACTATATGACTGTGACAGCCCACTGGGTAGATGTATGGACTCCCGCCGCAAGAACAGCAGCGGCGGCACCAGTAGCAGCATCTCGCAAACGCCAACTCTTTCCTAGGCAGGCTACGCTTTGTATCACCGCTTTCCAGAATACGCACACAGCTGAAAACCTCTTACGGCAACTGAGGAAGATCATCGCGGAATGGCTTACCCCAATTGGACTCTCCTGTGGATTTGTGGCATCGGACAACGCCAGCAATATTGTGTGTGCATTAAATCTGGGCCAATTCCAGCACGTCCCATGTTTTGCACATACCTTGAATTTGGTGGTGCAGAATTTTTTAAAAAACGACAGGGCCGTGCAAGAGATGCTGTCGGTGGCCAGAAGAATTGCGGGACACTTTCGGCGTACAGGCACCACGTACAGAAAACTGGAGCACCACCAAAAACTACTGAACCTGCCCTGCCATCATCTGAAGCAAGAAGTGGTAACGAGGTGGAATTCAACCCTCTATATGCTTCAGAGGTTGGAGGAGCAGCAAAAGGCCATTCAAGCCTATACAATTGAGCACGATATAGTAGGTGGAATGCACCTGTCTCAAGTGCAGTGGAGAATGATTTCAACGTTGTGCAAGGTTCTGATGCCCTTTGAACTTGCCACACGTGAAGTCAGTTCAGACACTGCCAGCCTGAGTCAGGTCATTCCCCTCATCAGGCTTTTGCAGAAGAAGCTGGAGGCATTGAAGGAGGAGCTAACACGGAGCGATTCCGCTAGGCATGTGGGACTTGTGGATGCAGCCCTTAATTCGCTTAACAAGGATTCACGGGTGGTCAATCTGTTGAAATCAGAGCACTACATTTTGGCCACCGTGCTCGATCCTAGATTTAAAGCCTACCTTGGATCTCTCTTTCCGGCAGACACAGGTCTGCTGGGGTTGAAAGACCTGCTGGTGACAAAATTGTCAAGTCAAGCGGAACGCGACCTGTCAACATCTCCTCCTTCACATTCTCCCGCAACTGGGGGTGCGAGGAAAAGGCTCAGAATTCCGAGCCCACCCGCTGGCGGTGATGCAGGGCAGTCTGGAGCGACTGCTGATGCTGACATCTGGTCCGGACTGAAGGACCTGACAATGATTACGGACATGTCGTCTACTGTCACTGCATATGATTCTCTCAACATTGATAGAATGGTGGAGGATTATATGAGTGACCGCATCCAAGTAGGCACGTCACACAGTCCGTACTTATACTGGCAGGAAAAAGAGGCAATTTGGAGGCCCTTGCACAAACTGGCTTTATTCTACCTAAGTTGCCCTCCCACAAGTGTGTACTCCGAAAGAGTGTTTAGTGCCGCCGCTCACCTTGTCAGCAATCGGCGTACGAGGTTACATCCAGAAAATGTGGAGAAGATGATGTTCATTAAAATGAATTATAATCAATTCCTCCGCGGAGACATTGACCAGCAGCAATTGCCTCCACAAAGTACACAGGGAGCTGAGATGGTGGATTCCAGTGGGGACGAATTGATAATCTGTGAGGAGGGGGATGTACACGGTGATATATCGGAGGGTGAAGATGAGGTGGACATCTTGCCTCTGTAGAGCCAGTTTGTGCAAGGAGAGATTAATTGCTTCTTTTTTGGGGGGGGTCCAAACCAACCCGTCATATCAGTCACAGTCGTGTGGCAGACCCTGTCACTGAAATGATGGGTTGGTTAAAGTGTGCATGTCCTGTTTTGTTTATACAACATAAGGGTGGGTGGGAGGGCCCAAGGATAATTCCATCTTGCACCTCTTTTTTCTTTTCTTTTTCTTTGCATCATGTGCTGATTGGGGTGGGTTTTTTGGAAGGGACACCCTGCGTGACACTGCAGTGCCACTCCTAGATGGGCCCGGTGTTTGTGTCGGCCACTAGGGTCGCTAATCTTACTCACACAGCTACCTCATTGCGCCTCTTTTTTTCTTTGCGTCATGTGCTGTTTGGGGAGGGTTTTTTGGAAGGGACATCCTGCGTGACACTGCAGTGCCACTCCTAGATGTGCCCGGTGTTTGTGTCGGCCACTAGGGTCGCTAATCTTACTCACACAGTCAGCTACCTCATTGCGCCTCTTTTTTTCTGTGCGTCATGTGCTGTTTGGGGAGGGTTTTTTGGAAGGGCCATCCTGCGTGACACTGCAGTGCCACTCCTAGATGGGCCCGGTGTTTGTGTCGGCCACTAGGGTCGCTAATCTTACTCACACAGCTACCTCATTGCGCCTCTTTTTTTCTTTGCGTCATGTGCTGTTTGGGGAGGGTTTTTTGGAAGGGACATCCTGCGTGACACTGCAGTGCCACTCCTAGATGGGCCCGGTGTTTGTGTCGGCCACTAGGGTCGCTTATCTTACTCACACAGCGACCTCGGTGCAAATTTTAGGACTAAAAATAATATTGTGAGGTGTGAGGTATTCAGAATAGACTGAAAATGAGTGTAAATTATGGTTTTTGAGGTTAATAATACTTTGGGATCAAAATGACCCCCAAATTCTATGATTTAAGCTGTTTTTTAGTGTTTTTTGAAAAAAACACCCGAATCCAAAACACACCCGAATCCGACAAAAAAAATTCGGTGAGGTTTTGCCAAAACGCGTTCGAACCCAAAACACGGCCGCGGAACCGAACCCAAAACCAAAACACAAAACCCGAAAAATTTCAGGCGCTCATCTCTAAATGGTATGCCATCTAGCCAATTTCTGTGATGATGGCTAGTTCTTTCTATATATCCATTAGAGTCAGTTACTTTTCGATGAGTTTTAGTATTCAATTTTCCTTCCTTTATATACAAGGTTAAGTCTAAAAACACTACCTCAATCGGGCTATGGGTAAAAGATAATTTAATAAACACATTGTTTGAATTTAAAACCATGCAAAAATTCAAGAATGAGGTCTCACCTCCTCGCCAGATGAATAAAATATCATCGATAAAGCACTGCCAGGACACCAGGCCCGCCACCAGACCATCATTTTTCCATATTTGTTGATCTTCCCAATACGCCATAAATAAATTCATGTAACTGGGGGCGAACCTGGTGCCCATGGCAGTGCCCAACTTCTGGATATAAAAGCAACCATCAAAATAAAAATAATTATTTTTTAAAATGAACTTAATACTTTCTAAAATAAAAGTTTGTAATTTTTCACTCAGGTCACTTTTGTTAGAAAATAGGATACAGCTTCAATGCCACTATCCATTTCTATAATTGTATAGAGGGTGCTCACACCTGCACTGCACAGTAGGTCACCCTCCATCCATTCATATTCAGCCATTTTTCTTATTACATCGCTGGTATCCTTTAAGTATGCTTTGGTAGTGGCCACTATCGGTTTCAAATAAAAATCAACCAAGGCTGAAAGATTGCTTGTTAGGCTGTTACAACCCGATATTATTGCGCACCCTGGGGGGTGCACAGGGTCCGAAATCTGATGGTAACACAATGAGAGACACAATAGGAGGAATAGAACTAGACAAATCCCAAGAACTCCTAGAAATTGGGAAGAAAGGAAACATCTAGATAGAACAAAAAACTGGTATGATCCTCCTAGAGAAATAGAAGTAAGGAACAGATATACCCCACTAGTGGATCAACAGGTAAACTGTGATGAGACTGAACGTCCTTTTTTAGAATGGGACCCAAGAACCCCAAGGAAGCAATTCCATCAAGGGAGAGTAAGATCAAGAAATTAAAACGAGGAAAAAGAGGTGGTATTAAACTTAAAACTTCTTTTAGGAAGGATCTTAAGAAACAAAAAGAAAGGATCAAATTAAGATTACAGATACAGAAATTGAAGGAAAAGTATTTAACCTTAGCAGTAGGGTGTTATCAGAACAGGAGACTGTTGTTTTAAAAAAGGGTTTAAAATACGCACCATCAAATAAACCAAATTCTTTTGATATGTTCCTGTACATCCAAAAATACGTTAGGAAATTAACCATTAAGAGACACTTTTTTAAAAATGAGGTTGAATCCAATCCACCTGTAGGCACTCAATATAAGTCAAATTTTAGAGCACCATCAACATTTTATCCTTTACAATCAAAGGGAAGCTGTTTAGATTGTTTTAATAAAGTAATCTGTGAAGAAGTAGATTCCTTTATCAAAAAGGACACAAAAAAAGTAAAATTAAATTTAACAACAAAAGAATTGGAGGCTGTTAGAGCATTAAGAGATGATGCTAATTTAATAATAAAACCAGCCGATAAGGGGGGAGGGGTAGTTTTAATGGATAAAGAAATATACATGAAAGAAGTTTTCAAACAGCTCAATGATGGCAGAATGTATCAGAAACTCAAAAGTGACCCCACTGGGAGGATATCTAAAGATATCCTCTGTCTAACAAAGAAAGCTTTGGAAGATGAAATCATCTCACAAAATGAGTTTGAGTTCCTGAATATTTCACACCCATCAATAGCAACAATGTACGTTCTACCAAATATCCATAAGGACCCTGTGCACCCCCCAGGGCGCGCAATAATATTGAGTTGTAACAGCCTAACAAGCAATCTTTCAGCCTTGGTTGATTTTTATTTGAAACCGATAGTGGTCACTACCAAAGCATACTTAAAGGATACAAGTGATGTAATAAGAAAAATGGCTGAATATGAATGGATGGAGGGTGACCTACTGTGCAGTGCAGATGTGAGCACCCTCTATACAATTATAGAAATGTATAGTGGCATTGAAGCTGTATCATTTTCTAACAAAAGTGACCTGAGTGAAAAATTACAAACTTTTATTTTAGAAAGTATTAAGTTCATTTTAAAAAATAATTATTTTTATTTTGATGGTTGCTTTTATATCCAGAAGGTGGGCACTGCCATGGGCACCAGGTTTGCCCCCAGTTACGTGAATTTATTTATGGCGTATTGGGAAGATCAACAAATATGGAAAAATGATGGTCTGGTGGCGGGCCTGGTGTCCTGGCAGTGCTTCATCGATGATATTTTATTCATCTGGCGAGGAGGTAAGACCTCATTCTTGAATTTTTGCATGGTTTTAAATTCTAACGATGTGTTTATTAAATTATCTTTTACCCATAGCCCGATTGAGGTAGTGTTTTTAGACTCAAGCTTGTATATAAAAGGAAGGAAAATTGAATACTAAAACTCATCGAAAAGTAACTGACTCTAATGGATATATAGAAAGAACTAGCCATCATCACAGAAATTGGCTAGATGGCATACCATTTGGCCAATTTTCTAGAATAAAACGCAATTGTTCTGAAAAGCCTATTTGTGATCAACAATTTGATGACCTCAGTAAAAGGTTTATGGCCAGGGGATATAAGCCTGAGGAAATACAGAAGGCCAGAAACAAGGTGGATGAGATAGAAAGAGATGATTTAATCAAACCGAAAGAAAAAACTACAGATAAAAACATGAAATTTGATTGGGCTTTTATTAGCCAATATAATGTCTGCCATAAGGGTATAGAAAGAATTTTTAGAAATCGTTGGAACCTTTTAAACCAGGATCCGGTTTTAGGTTCAATTATTCCAGAACAACCAACATTCATCTATAGGAGGGCACCTGCTCTAAAGGAGAAACTAGTTTCAAGTGCTATAGATGTGGAATCGAGACAAAGTATATGAACAAAGGGATTCCACAGATGTGGTTTGTGCTTATTATGTAAAACAGTGAAATCTGAGAAAAGTGTTTTTAAGGAATTCGAAGCAAATGGAAGAATGTACCCAATTAGGGAATTTATCACATGCAACTCCAGAAACGTAATTTACGTGCTGGAGTGTGCATGTGGTTTAAGGTATGTGGGCAAAACCTCAAGGTGCCTGAAGGTTAGATTAGCGGAGCATGTTTATAACATCCGTAAGGGCCTTGAGACGCACACAGTATCTGCGCATTTTAAGAAAGCTCACAAATGTAAAGAATGTTATATCAAGAAATTTTATGGAATCCAGTCTATTCTTCCAAAATAGCGTACCATGGATATAGATAAACATTTATCCCAATTCGAAATGAAATGGATACTTGAATTAGGAACCTTTGTCCCCAAAGGACTTAATGGGGAATTTGAGCTTAAATGCTTTTTAACATAAATGCCCTGGTACCCACTCTCTCTTCTTCTTTTTTAGCTTCAGCACTTTTCATCACCTTATTGGCACTTTATTCACTTTCAAATGCATGTCAGCACTTTACCTTTGAATAATGAGGGAGTATCAGAATTGCTGCTTTGTAATTTATGTTTTATTATTTTTTATGTTTACATGTACTATAAGGACATTTTATAACTACTATGTGGACTCTGATATATTGGAATTATAAAAAGACCAAACTCAGAACACAGAAGATGGATCGTTTGTAGGAGACTTCCTGTTTCTGTTGTCATCGGCACTTGGAACGCATGTGGAGCGCAAAGAACTTCCGGCTTCTGGCTTCCGGGTGTTTAGCGCATGCGCGTCCTTTCCGACGCGCCGGGAAACAATGAGTGATGACACAGGTGTACATTTTAGAGGAGGTATAAAAGGAGACCTCCTGCTACTTATCCTGCATGCTTCTGAAGAAGGACCAAAAGGTCTGAAACGCGTTAAGCGGGACGTTGTGACTCCAGGCAAGCTGCCTCTCTCAGGAAAATATTCCAACAGAACCTCCACCGAAAGAAATTACGGTGCTGTAAGGTCTTATAGGAGCCCTAAGTTGGGTACATTGCGATCCACTATCAACAGTGTATCGTTGTACTGGCCAGCGTGGGTGAGAGCGAGTGAAAGGCGCTCGAGTAACTTTCACCGTCTGCTTGCATTGAGTATTTTGGTGTTTGTGGGAACGGCCGAGAAGGCAAGACCCACAAATATGGGAGCCAGTTGCTAAAGTGAGAGATGTTTATGCAGGGTTCAGGCTGAAGAATTGAGGCCAAAAGGGTCAGCAAGGTTTATTATGTGTGAAAAATATGGTTCACACACGGAGGCTTTTTTCAATGAGTGTGTACATATGACTGAGGAAGATAGGGCCCCTTTCCCAAAGGTGGGTAGCTTTGAATCAGAGGTGTTACAGAACATAAGGATTAAAATATGTCTGATCAAATCTAGAAAACAAAGGATCAGACATAACGATTGTTTAAATATGTGGCAGCAAGAGGGGGAGGTGCAGAATGAACTGGCTTGCACAGCAAGTTCCAAACCTAGCAGGAATGAGGGCATGAACACACCATTACTGACACAGGTTGAAGGGGAGAAGATGGCTACAATCAATGGTATATCTGTAAATGATAAAAAAAATGCAGAACCAATGTGTTAACCTTAACCCTTGCAAGTTGTATCCTGTTTTGAACTCTCTCCAAGGTAATACGTCAGAGGAAAATTATGCATCCATCCCACTCTCAGCCCTCATCCAGGCAGTCGTCTTACAGGAAATTCAGGTGGGCCTTATCCAACCAGTAAGAGCAGTAACAGTATCCCCCACTGAAAAAACTGGTGAGACCACAGACATCGGTAAGTGTGAGACTGTCCATTACACAGAGACATTAACACCTCACAGTGAGCAGATTAGAAATGGAATGGTAGGGTTATATCCTGTCTTGGAAATAGTATCTCCCAATGGGAGAACCGATAGTCAGGGAGTAACCCTCACCAGGAATAATGTAATGTATTGCCCGTGGACAAGATCAGAACTGCGGTCAATCATTTCAGAACTCCCCGATCCCCGGAAGCATTTAGCCAGATGTCAGAAGTATGTAAAGAATCTGTGTAATGCATATGAACCTGCAAACAAAGATCGGCAGATACTATTGAAAGCGTGCCTACCCCCTAATATTGACACCCAAAAATGTATTACTGATTGTAAATTAGAGTCGGATGGTCCTATGACTGACAAACACAATCAGGAGAACGTGGAACGAATTAACATTTAACTAGAGTTGTATTTTCCCACTACTGTTAAGTGGAGAAAATTTTTCTCCATAAAACAGAGAGAAAATGAAATGGCATCTGAATATTTCCACCGGGCTTTGCAAATAATGGCTAGATACACTGGGGTATCGGATATAGGGAACGATGTGAATTACAGGGAGGTGGCTGTCTCTGTGTTAATGGACGGGCTCAATAAGGCATTGAGGGACAGGATGCAAACATCTTTGCCTAATTGGAGAGGGGTCATAGTAGCTTATCTTAGAGAGTGCGCTATTGAACATCACAAGAATATTGCTAGGCGCAGAGAACAACAGGTGGAGAAGTTGATGACAGTAAGTATACAGGCTCTGACAGGAAAGTCCCATCAGCCCAAACCCCAGACCCCTGATGGTACATCACGAACAAGACTATGTTACATTTGTAGACAGAAAGGACATTTTGCCAGAGATTGTAGGAGTAGTAGGACACATAGTCAATATAGACCCCTAGACAGAAAACACAAGCCATATTATTAAACACATAGATGGGACCAAGGGACATATAGTAAGGAATCACGAGCCATATAAAAAACACAGATTCGGTTAATGGGAAGAATGGAATATATGCAACATTACCCTTTGACAAAACTTGCTGGGGTTAAGATGGGGCCTCTAAACTTTTGCTTCTTTCTCTAGCAGAAATGGCCCCTAACAGGAGCTTTGTCAGATATGAAATACATATAATGTGCTACCGACCAGGAAGTGCACAGTATGCTAGTCACCCACAAAGACTAATGTTACATTTCACTGTTCTAGATTCAAGTCCATCACAGGTAGAGGAAATTATCTTGCAGATACTGGGTTCCCTATGAACTTAGGTTGGACAGGACACTGGATTGATGGCTGGGATAGTCCCAGTAGAGATACAACACACATAGAATTTTTTTAAGGGGAATAGACCAAGTAGGGAAGTCATTCCCCATAGTGCCCAATCCAGTTGTCAAATTTTATAAAATCCTCTTTGCCTCTACAAACTTATCTGTTACTAACCTCTATGTGATTTTTCTTCAAAGTTTCTTTCTCATCTCTTACGTTCACCTACAGGAGGGTACAATACATGGACCCGATTACAGTTCAAACACCACATGCCTACTCGGTCCTTCAGAGTGCTGCCCAAACCCAGTATATCTCACCAGCACGATGACACCACTATTACTGCAGAGTGCCTGGTCATGCACAAAGGGTGGAGAATGAAAATACTGGTGAAAGGAGACTGTGTGCAGACACCGATATGCATGATGGTGTGACAGCCTGATGGTGAACGCAAACCTGACAATTTCTTTTTATTATTTCCCCTCTTTTCGCTTTCCACAGATGTTCTACTTCACACAACTGATAACACACAACAGTAAATTGAAATGCAAAATTTGTGTTCCCTACAGGAGAAGGCGGTCTGGACGTCGAATGGGTATGGTCAGGAGTCCTCAGGACTTTGGACAGGTGGACACGGTAAGCCAGTGGCCCCCAGAGCATTTCTTCCAAGTCTAGCTGAGGCGGCACATGGCCTGACTCATCTGGGCAAAGAAGGTATGTGCAAGCTGGTAAGAGCCTATTACAGTGCAAGAGGATTCTCTTCTCATGCGGGTAAGAAAGCAATGACATGTCTTATTTGCTTGAGGAATAATATTGGTAAGACAATACCAACAGAGCCATCCCATATCCCTCTTACAGACGGACCTTTTCAGGTAATACAAATCGACTTCATACAGTTACCACCCTGTAGAAATTTGAAATATGTGTTAGTATGTATCGATGTGTTTTCCAACTGGGTAGAAGCGTTCCCTGCTGCCACAAATACTGCTACGTTCACTGCAAAGAAAATTGTGCAGGAATTTGTGTGTAGATATGGTATCCCTAGAGCAGTGATTTTCAACCTTTTTTTACTGGCGGCACACCGAACAATATTTTAAAATTGTCAAGGCACACCATCAGTTCCCCACAGAAAAAAACAAAACACACAAATTAGCCCTCACAGTAAAAAAAAAAAATCCACACATACATTAGCCTACACAGAAAAAACAATCACATTACTCCCCACCTAAATCATGTTGCTCCCCACATAAATCCTACTGCTCCCCACATGAATTATTCACATTGTTCCCCCCATAAATCCTTATTCTCCCCACATAAATCCTATTGAAATCCTATTGTTCCCCACAGGAGAAATAAAATAACAAACCAGTCAGCTGTCCTCCTCCATGTCCCTCAGTGGCGGGGGTTGTTCATAGTGGAGTGTTGCGAATACTGAGCAGCGGGCGGTCGGGTAGGTGTGGATGTGGGTCGGCAAGGAAAGCAGTGTATGGAGGCGGGAACTGGAAGATGTGTATACATGCGGGTGGGATGGCTGGGTGGTGAGACGCGGCGGCCGTGACATATGATATCACAACGCCACATCTTCAAGGCATAGGTCATGGCCGGAGCACGACTGATCCTATAAGAAGAGCCCAGGCCAACAGTTCACTCTGAAGGTGCAGGAAGCTGCCCGGGCTCCGCGGCACACCTTGCAACTGGTCGCGACACACTAGTGTGCCACGGCACACTGGTTGAAAAAGCCTGCCCTAGAGTGATTAAAAGGGATAGGGGTACCCATTTTACAGGTGAAGTCTTTCAGGTCATGTGCAAACTGATGGGAATTAATAGCAAGCTACATACTCCGTACCGACCACAGGCGAGTGCGAAGGTAGAGAGAGTGAACAGCACTATTAAGAACAAGCTGAGCAAAGTGATGGCTGAAACTGGATTGCTGTGGCCAGAAGCTTTGCCACTAGTTTTGTACAGCATCAGAACCACTCCCAGGTCACCGCTTAAGTTATCACCCTTTGAAATTCTTTTTGGTCGTCAACCTCATGTAATGATAGACCCCCAGGATGATTTGAAATGCAATAATGAAATAACTGTGAAATATTTGGTAAGGATGAGCCAGCAGCTGAGAAATCAACAAAGAAATTTAAAGCTGGTGATACCTGACCTACCGAACAGTAATTGTCATGACATTGAGCCTAGGGATTATGCGATGATACGAAATTTTCTACGCTCATGTTGCCTCATTGACAGGTGGGAAGGACCATACCAAGTCTTGCTAACCAGCACTACAGCATTAAAGGTTGCCAAAAGAGAGACTTGGGTCCACTCGTCCCACTGCAAGAAGGTTGCTGACCCGAAGAAAACTTGTGACAAAGAGCAAGGTGAAGAGAACCTCATATCACTAGAGAGTATATTCCGGGAAAGCTGAGAGGCAGGACTGTTGAACGGCACCTGAGCGCGGAGAGCAACAAGATCAATGATGGTTGTCGCACCATTTTCTTTTTTCACCCCCCACTGCATTTTCCTTTCTTTTCTCCTTCTTATTTTCCTTCTTTCCCCTAACGAAATGGATCTATCACAAGAGACTGCGTTTCGGGTTCTGTTAGTAATATTGTTTTTGACCAGGACAATTTGTTTTGGTGAGGGTCCCAAAGAGGTCGAGCAAGGATCTGGAATGGGTTCTGATGGCGAGTACGAATTTGTAGGATCTCAGGAGCAGCACATCACTCGAGTAAAGGCTGGTATCAGTAAGCATTCTGGTAGTCATGGAGCTCAGAGGCAATGTGAAGGGTTATTGTCTGATGAATATTGTAATTGTAGATATTGCGAGAACATAGTCGAAGATGGGTGCATCCAAAGATGTCAGTCCAACATTAATATCGATATGGACTGACATCCATTGAGTGATTACCACTCATTAGTGGGTAAGGTCTTAAACCAGACAGAATGTTGGGTGTGCTCCCAAGTACTTCAAGGTCAGAGTAAGTCGGGATTAGTGCCATATCCTTTAACGTTAGATGAGGTACTCGAATTATGGGGTGGGAGACCGGTGGACAAGAAATTAAATATATCTAGGCCCCCTAGCTTGAAGCTCCACCAGTACAATGTAGATAGGTCCCTGTTGTGTTTTAATATTTCCAATTTCCGAAAACCAGGAAATTGGGAAGTGACATGGAATAACCAATTACCTTTTCGCACAGAGCTGATGGGATACCTATCGACTCTAAACTTGTACGCAATATATCCAACAGTGGGAGGCATTTTCGGTATCGGTATACACGTGGAAGCAAGACCATGTGGGTTGGAAAAGTATCGCAGGGGTATTGTGCCCATATCATCAAGCCCGATACTTGTACTGAGCAAATGAGAGAACTAGGGATTGGTTTCTTTACATGGAAAGTTTGCAATATGGTGATGTTACATTTTGTCCCCTATGTTCTCCCAGATGATGCCTATTTCATATGTGGGAGGAAAGCGTACAAGTGGCTTACTCCGAGCTCTGAGGGATTGTGTTATATTGGGAGAGTACTACCAGAGGTCATGACCGTAACCCACGACAAAATGAAAGACGTTCATCGCAGTGCTCAGACTCCTTATACTCACACCCACTATGAACACATCATCAAGAGACACCTCATAGATAGGGCAGAGCACACAGCCTCTGATTTGATCCATGAATCCACCGGGATTCAGTTCCTTCTCACATTAGATATTACCCATACTGCCAGAGGAACTATAAATTATAGGTACATCCATGTGCTAGCGAACTTGATAGACAATATCACCGAGATGTATGATGACACCTTCAGGTATACGGGAAGGGAGTTACAAGCCTACAAGAAGGAACTGATCCAGCACAGGATGGTCCTTAATTACGTCACAGCCGTGACAGGTGGGTACTGTGTTACCCTGGCAACTCAATATGGTGTGAAGTGCTGTATGTATATTACAAACAGCACTGACGACCCCACAGAGATCATTGATCAGAAGATGGACGAGATCTTGCAGTTGAAGTGGGAGTTCAGGAGGAAGCACAATCTTACCTTAGCGACTGTGGGTAATGAACTGACTGGCTTGGTCTCATGGTTGAACCCATGCAAATGGTTCTCAGGGTTAGTAGAGTGGGCACAGAATGTTATTATGAGTGTGGGGAAGTTTCTTCTTTGTATCCTGTGAGTCATCAAAATTATTGGTCTGATATTCAGGTGTGTTCGAATTCTAATGTGGCGCAAGCACAGCACAAATTTGATGAGTCTAAGGAGCGAGAGCGCTGTTACAGCAGCAGATTTGATTTATGATTCATCCATAGAGACAGTGTTATGATAAGGATTGCAAATTAATTTCATGGCCTGTTTCTTTCACCATTTTTCTCTGTTTCCCCCCTTACCCAGAAAATATCCAACCGGAAAAGACGACAGCCCTACCCAATTGCTTACGTGAATGTATTTTTATATATATGTGTCTTATTTTCATCTCTGCAACCCTCAGTTAATGGCACACATAGTCGACAGGTGTTATACACATATAGTAGCATTCACATATGTTCCCCCTCCATGTATCATCAACTAAATGTGCACCCCATTTGTTGGAATAAGAAGCTGAAAAGAGCTCGGTAGTGTATGTTTCCCATTTACAGATCCTTAATATGGGATGAGAAGGATTTAATGTATACTTCGCAATACCTCAAAGCTTATTTAGAACATATACGGCACAATGATACATGCCCCTCAGACATTGATTCATACATACATGCTTTTTACTATCCCACTAGGTTATACATTTCCCACCTACAGCTCTCCCCCGATCATCCAAACTTGTATATATTGTATATATATTATTTTCTGTTTAGTAGTAAAGTGTGGCAGTTATTGATGACTGCCAAAGGGTGGACTGTCGAAGTCAAAAATATTTCAGTACACACATCACGTACAAACTACACACAGATGGCCTCCGTGCGCGTACTTGTTCTGCCGTGCGTGCACATATTCGCAATTTGCGTATGATCGCTCCCACGGTCCTGCGTATTAGTGCGTGGTATGAGTAATTACGATAGTATTTGTGATCGCATGGAAAAGCCATAAAAACACATTACATATTTAAATCCAAATAGTGCACAATGTACACATAGCCCACATGCACCGTACCAGCGATTTATACTTGTTTAAATGGTACAGCAACAAAGGGATTCACCTTTGCAGGATAGGAGGGGACAGAACTAGGTTATAAGGTGGTGTTTGGTATCCAGCTGTAGGGTATTTTAAGAGCAATATTCCGGTGTTGGTTTGCAGAAGATCGCACGCTCCTGCGAATAGTTATGCGCAGGAGCAGAATATTAATATTAACTGTATTTACTGTACTAATGATATTCGGCGGGAACCCAGAGGAGAACATCTGCAAGTGCACCTGGACCAGACATCGCCCACCTATTCAAACTGACCTATGACCTCTCCTGTACTGTAAATGACTATCCCAGTGACCAATAGACAAAGAGATTACAGTTTCTATTGTGTTAGGTTTTGGATAAAAAGCCAGCTGCAGGCCAGGTCACTCACACAATCTCTGAAGGTCATCTACCTTGATGACTGAGGACCGGACCGGGAAGCACAAGCGAACAAACGTATGTACCATTGACTGTAGCCTCTTTTCTGTTATTGTAATTGTATCTTTGTTGTAACCCCCTTTTATCAATTATATGTTGGCGGGTCGGATCCCAACTTCCTAAATACAATTGGTGTTGTGTCTCTTTCCCTGCTAGATTTGTAAGTGTATTTCAGATACACGTGAAGCTGCATAGTGCTCATGGCATGTCATCGTGTGTGTATGCACCGCGTGTACTTTGTACGTCCGTCGCGGCATTAGTAACCAAAGTGTGTACACGGTACGGGGCTTTGTACGCTAACTGAGTAATAAGTACGTAGGATAAGGATTGCATACAGCGGCCACAGCGGCTCGATTTTAAAGTGCATAGAGAGTGTTTTAAGTATTGCCTTTAGTCCTGTAAGTAAATCAGCATTTACACACGTCTGTCACATGTGCTCAGTGAGAACCTGCTTTCATCTGTGAAGAGCACAGGGTGCCAGTGGCGAATTTGCCAATCTTGGTGTTCTCTGGCAAATGGCAAATGTCCTGCACAGTGTTGGGCTGTAAGCACAACCCCCACCTGTGGATGTCGGGCCCTCATACCACCCTCATGGAGTCTGTTTCTGATCGTTTGAGTAGACACATGCACATTTGTGGCTTGCTGGAGGTCATTTTGCAGGGCTCTGGCAGTGCTCCTCCTGTTCCTCCTTGCACAAAGGAGGAGGTAGCGGTCCTGCTGCTGAGTTGTTGCCCTCCTACGGCCTCTTCCATGTCTCCTGATGTACTGGTCTGTCTCCTGGTAGCACCTCCATGCTCTGGACACTACGCTGACAGACACAGCAAACCTTCTTGCCACAGCTCACATTGATGTGCCATCCTGGATGAGCTGCACTACCTGAGCCACTTGTGTGGGTTGTAGACTCCATCTCATGCTAGCGCTAGAGTGAAAGCACTGCCAGCTTTCAAAAGTGACCAAAACATCAGCCAGAAAACATAGGAGCTGCGAAGTGGTCTGTGGTCACCACCTGCAGAACAACTCCTTTATTGGGGTGTCTTGCTAATTGCCTATAATTTCCACCTGTTGTCTATTCCATTTGCACAACAGCATGTGAAATTGATTGTCAATCAGTGTTGCTTCCTAAGTGGACAGTTTGATTTCACAGAAGTGTGATTAACTTGGAGTTACATTGTGTTGTTTAAGTGTTCCCTTTATTTTTTTGAGCAGTGTATATGTGCTAAAGCAGGCTTGCGTGCCTTAAGCATCGTTTGAATTACAGAGGTTGAAAATCCTTTTTCTCTTAAAATGGATGATTCAAGAGCCATGCGAGCAAAGATAGAAGGTCCAGGTCCACATGTAGACATCGCCCTTGAAATAGATGGTTGTCGCTGAGGAAGTTGAAGAGGTTGCCCTAATGAAAGACTCTGTAGGTCAGGGAACCAGTGCCGTCTGGGCCACACTGGGGCTATCAGAATGAGGTTTCCTCCTTCTTGTTTGAATTTCCTTATTACCCTTGGAAGAAGGGATATTGGGTGAATTATGTATGGTTGATGAAATGTTCATTGTACTCTTAGAGCATCCATGAGTGCTGTTTGTGGATCCCGTGACCTAGATCTGTAAACTGGGACCATGTGGTTGTGACATGATGCCATTAGATCTACAGTATGTCTGGCCGGCCCCACCTGTCCACTAGTAGTTGGAGAGCCCATTCGCCTGTGTGCACATCCTGATGACTGATGAAGTCTGATTCCCAGTTGAGGAGGCCTGGTATGAACACTGCTGATATGGCCTGAAGATAACGTTCGGCCTACTTTAGTATTTTGGTGACTTCTTGCATTGCCCTTTTGCTGTGAGTGCTGCCTTGGTGGTTGATAAAAGCCACTGTTGTGGCGTTGTCGGATTTAATTTGCACAGGTCTGTCTTGGAAAATGCTGTGTGCCAGTGTCAATGCTTTGTATACTGCCCTCAGTCCCAGTACATTGATTGGAAACTGAGACTCTACCAGGCTCCATCTCCCTTGAAATGAGTGTTGCTTGGTTACAGCTCCCTAACCATGAAGGGTGGCACCTGTACCGAGAAGCACCCAATTAGGGATCCAGATGGGGCGACCCCTGTCTAGGTGATTGTTGTAGTGCCACTAAGTTAATGAAAGGCGAACCTCTGGAGTAAGAGTTATTATCTGCCATTTGATCTGATGAGGCTGGCCATTCCATTTGGCAAGATTCAACCTTTGTAAAGGGCAAGAGTGAAATTGGACAAATCCTACCATGTCGAATGTAAATACCATCAGGCCGAGGACTTGCATGGCCGAGTAAATTGACACCTGAGGATGGTGAAGGAACCACTGTATTATGGGCATAATTCAGACCTGGTCACAAGCAGGCATTTTTTGCACTGTTGCGACCAGTTCGTCACCGCCTACAGGGGAAGGGGGTAATCGCTGTGCAGGGGTGCGAATGCATGTGCAGAGAGCTGCACAAACAAAAGTTTGTGTAGTCTCTGCACAGTTCAGGACTTGCTCAGCTGCTGCGATGATCCGGCCTGGAGCTGACATCAGGAACCCTCCCTACAAATGGCTGGACACACCTGCATTTCTTCGGACACTCCCTGGAAACGGTCAGTTGACATGCATAAACGGCTTCTTACGATCACCGGTACGATCGCTTTCGCCAGTAAGTCCGTCGCTCTCTGGCGTTCCCTGACGCTGGGGGTACCTCGCGCCCGCGCTTTGCAGTGGATATGCATGCGCAGTTCACACCCGATCGCTGATGTGCAAAAACGCACAGCAGCGATCGGGTCTGAATGACCCCCTTTGTCCCTTACCTTCGATATTTTGTAGCCAGACCAAACAGCAGCATCTGGAACTGACAGTGTTGGTTTAGGATAGCAAACCTTAGGTATTGTTGATGTGACAGCGCAATAGGTATATGCAGATATGCATCTTGTATGTTCAATGACACCATGAAATCCCCCGGCTCCATTGCTAGAACTATGGTGCATAGGGTTTCCATGTGAAACTGTCACAAATCTGTTGTGAGTTTTGAGATTGAAAATAGGTCTGTATGTCCTATTTGGATTTGGTACAAGGAACAGAAATGAATAATAGCATCTTCCTTTTTGAGCCTGAGGAACTGGCACTTTTACTGCTGACTGGAGGACTGATTGAACCACTTTTTGTAGTATCTGAAATATTTCTGTGTCTGATGGAAGGCTACTGCGAAAATACTGCTGAAGGGCTTTGAAAGAGATGGCATACTCGTGAGAGACTACCTCTTGCACCCAAGCATCTGAAGTGGTCTTGATCCAGACTTGTGTGAAGTGAAGAAGTCGGTCTCACACCCTGGGGTCGCCCAGTGGGATGCCTGTCCCATCAGGCTGTGGGTTTATCAGATTTTGCTGCCCATGGCTGCTTAATCTTGGGCTTAGTAGACTTTGAGGCATTTGATTTCCTAGGAAACGCGTGTCCATTCGCTTTTCCTTGTGGGCGAAAGATACAAAAATATGAGCTCTTAGGCCGTGGTGTAGAAGCTGAAGAGAGGAAAAGCTATTTTGGCAGCCACTAAGGATGCCACTATTTTGTTTAGTTTTCTCCAAATAGAACATCTTCAGTAAAGGGTAGTTCTTCCAGAGTTTTCTTGAAGTCTAATGGGTATATTCAATTGAAGTTGGATTTATTCCGACATTCATTTGTTGGAATGGATCCGACCTGGGCTATTCAATGTCATCTCTATTCGACTTTTAAAAAGTCGAATTGAGATGCAGGAGCTAGATGGGGGAGAGCCGCGGGCAGACTGGGGAGAGCAGAGCTACAGCAGCTAAATAGCCTCTGCTGTAGCGCTGCTCTCACCCGTCTCTCTGCCTCATGTCCCTCCACTTCCCGTCCCAGAATCACAGCTGTCACTCACGGCAGCGTCCACCCGGCTCCAGCAAGCGATGTCTCGCTTGCTGGAGCCGGGTGGATGCTGCTGTGAGTGGCGGCTGTGACATCCTCCAGCGCTGGTCACCCCGTCTGCCCACGGCTCACCATCTCTAGCACTGCTCTCCCCCGTCTCCAGCACTGCCCGCCGGTGGGGTCTTTCTGCCCGCAGCTCTCCCGTCTCCAGCACTGCCCACTGGGGGATCTGGCTGCCCGCGGCTCTCCACCCTCTCCTCCACTAATCTCAGTCCGACATTTTTTTATGTCGGACTGAGATGGTCGGAAACGGGGCCAAATCCTCTTGAATTTGGCCCAGTTTCCCTCAAAAGTATGTGAATCGGGAGCTATACCGCCGATTCACATACTATTCGACATGTCGAATTCCCCGACTTGTCGAATAACAACTGCTAGGATTGAATAGGTCGAATCACGATTCGACCTTAAAAAGTCGAAGACTGACGTCTTTTCGACAGACGGCAGCTTTCGACCCTACTTGAATATACCCCTATATCTGCTTTCCAAGAGCGTAACCCAATAATGCATCTTGCAATCACTGATGTTGCCGACACTATTGCTGCCAACACACCAGCATCAGATAGTGCTTCTCCAATGCAAGAAGTTGCTTTCTTGATACAATCCAAATATATTCTACACTCTTCTGATATAACTAGAGGCAATTCCTCCTCTATTGCCTGCAACCAACATTCAATAGCTTTTGCTGCCTATGAGGCTGCTATTGTAGGCCTATTTACAGCACCCATCAGTGAAAAGATAGAAATGAGGCAATTTTCAATGCGTCTATGTATGGGTTCCTTTAATGATGAAACGGTTGTGATAGGTAAGGTAAATATTTTTTACCAAACGTGTGATATGAGAATCCACTGGAAGAGGAGTCTCCCATCTCGCACTATCTTCCAAAGGGATAGAATAGCGAGATGAGAGTCATTTAGACAGAGGAAACTTTTTACCAGGGGTATACCAAGGTTCCTGTCTAGTTTTCATCAAATGGTCAGAATGTGGAAATTCTGATCTGATTATTTTCTGTCATTTAAATATATCAGTTTTCCTAGCAACAGCCCAGTGATCTGCGGTGAGGTGAGGCAGGTGAGGCAGAGCCTTTCCTGTCATACTAACATTTGTGCCAGAGTTTTGGCTATATAAACTATATGAAAAATACAAAGAATATGTTTGAAAAATGTTATTTGCATTGTTCTAATAATTTTTATAGCCAAAACTCTGAAGTAAAAAGTCTATGTCAGGTGAGGCAGTGCCTCACCTGCCTAACTTTTATGTTCATCTCTGATTAAAACTAACCAAATTTCCAGGAGTTTATAACTGCTGCACCCGTGTGTAATGCTCAAATGTATGCTTTGACTCATATATTGCTTGTAAATCTGGTTCTGGTGCTAGCCAGTGGCTCCTGAGCCATTCAGCTCCCGCACGTCCCTGCAACAGCCGCATGTTCATATTCAGATGAACCCGCAGGATCTGTTTAAATTGCATCTACTAATGCCGGTATATCAACAGAAATAGAAGGCTCCTTCTCTGCTACACATAAATCCATGACAGAGAGAGTATACTCTTCACCTTACTCCTCAGATTTGAGTCTGATATAATAGTGGACTGAGAGGAAGATATAGTTAATTTACTGTAAAATGCTGTTTGTTCCCTGGCAACATCTTTTGAAAAGCTATAGATGTCTGTGCCAGACTTTGGAATAAACTCTCCAGAGTTTACACCTGGGGTGGATTTGTATCTGGGGCTGGCACTGGCATAGGGGGACCTATGGCTGGTATAAGTCTGCCTACCAGGGTACCCAATAATTGTGTAAAGAAAGTTTAAGGAGGATTCTGTGTAGGTACATGAGTAGTTGACTGACCAGGAGGTGTATAACATTAAACACATAGTCCATCTTGTACAACATCCTGTGCAGACAACCCCACATAGCACAATTTACATGAAAGCAATAATGGGGTTTCTGACTGTTTGGAACCTTTTGCCTTGTTAGACATAATGGCAAATTGTGTGTGTCGCACCCACACACTTTTATGGTAACAGTAACTGTATAACCAAGTGTAGTATGTGAGAAAAGTCAGCAATTTACAGTAACTGCTGCTCAGAATAACCCCGAAAGCACCTGCCTCACATGGTATAAAGAAAAGTGATAGCAATAATAGAGATGTGCAGCGGGCATTTTTCGGGTTTTGTGTTTTGGTTTTGGATTCGGTTCCGCGGTCGTGTTTTGGATTCGGACACGTTTTGGCAAAACCTCCCTTAAGAATTTTTGTCGGATTCGGGTGCGTTTTGGATTTGGGTGTTTTTTTTTTTTTTAAACCCTCAAAAACAGCTTAAATCATAGAATTTGAGGGTAATTTTGATCCTATAGTATTATAAACCTCAATAACCAGAATTTCCACTCATTTCCAGTCTATTCTGAACACCTCACACCTCACAATATTATTTTTAGTCCTAAAATTTGCACCAAGGTCGCTGGATGACTAAGCTAAGTGACCCAAGTGGGCGGCACAAACACCTGGCCCATCTAGGAATTAGAGATGTGCACCGGAAATTTTTCGGGTTTTGTGTTTTGGTTTTGGGTTCGGTTCCGTGGCCGTGTTTTGGGTTCGAACGCGTTTTGGCAAAACCTCACCGAATTTTTTTTGTCGGATTCGGGTGTGTTTTGGATTCGGGTGTTTTTTTCAAAAAACCCTAAAAAACTGCTTAAATCATAGAATTTGGGGGTCATTTTGATCCTAAAGTATTATTAACCTCAATAACCATAATTTCCACTCATTTTCAGTCTATTCTGAACACCTCACACCTCACAATATTATTTTTAGTCCTAAAATTTGCACCAAGGTCGCTGGATGACTAAGCTCAGCGACCCAAGTGGCCGACACAAACACCTGGCCCATCTAGGAGTGTCACGCAGGATGGCCCTTCCAAAAAACACCCCCCAAACAGCACATGACGCAAAGAAAAAAAGAGGCGCAATGAGGTAGCTGTGTGAGTAAGCTAAGCGACCCTAGTGGCCGACACAAACACCTGGCCCATCTAGCAGTGGCACTGCAGTGTCAGGCCGGATGGCCCTTCCAAAAAATACTCCCCAAACAGCACATGACGCAAAGAAGAAAAAAAAGAGGCGCAATGAGGTAGCTGTGTGACTAAGATAAGTGACCCTAGTGGCCGACACAAACACCTGGCCCATCTAGGAGTGCCACTGCAGTGTCACGCAGGATGGCCCTTCCAAAAAATACTCCCCAAACAGCACATGACGCAAAGAAGAAAAAAAAGAGGCGCAATGAGGTAGCTGTGTGACTAAGATAAGCGACCCTAGTGGCCGACACAAACACCTGGCCCATCTAGGAGTGGCACTGCTGTGTCACACAGGATGGCCCTTCCAAAAAACACTCCCCAAACAGCACATGACGCAAAGAAAAATGAAAGAAAAAAGAGGTGCAAGATGGAATTGTCCTTGGGCCCTCCCACCCACCCTTATGTTGTATAAACAGGACATGCACACTTTAACCAACCCATCATTTCAGTGACAGGGTCTGCCACACGACTGTGACTGAAATGACGGGTTGGTTTGGACCCCCACCAAAAAAGAAGCAATTAATCTCTCCTTGCACAAACTGGCTCTACAGAGGTAAGATGTCCACCTCATCATCATCCTCCGATTCATCACCGTGTACATCCCCCTCCTCACAGATTATCAATTCGTCCCCACTGGAATCCACCATTACAGCTCCCTGTGTACTTTGTGGAGGCAATTGCTGCTGGTGAATGTCTCCACGGAGGAATTGATTATAATTCATTTTAATGAACATCATCTTCTCCACATTTTCTGGAAGTAACCTCGTACGCCGATTGCTGACAAGGTGAGCGGCGGCACTAAACACTCTCTCGGAGTACACACTTGTGGGAGGGCAACTTAGGTAGAATAAAGCCAGTTTGTGCAAGGGCCAAATTGCCTCTTTTTCCTGCCAGTATAGGTACGGACTGTCTGACGTGCCTACTTGGATGCGGTCACTCATATAATCCTCCACCATTCTTTCAATGGTGAGAGAATCATATGCAGTGACAGTAGACGACATGTCCGTAATCGTTGGCAGGTCCTTCAGTCCGGACCAGATGTCAGCATCAGCAGTCGCTCCAGACTGCCCTGCATCACCGCCAGCGGGTGGGCTCGGAATTCTGAGCCTTTTCCTCGCACCCCCAGTTGCGGGAGAATGTGAAGGAGGAGATGTTGACAGGTCGCGTTCCGCTTGACTTGACAATTTTCTCACCAGCAGTTCTTTGAACCCCTGCAGACTTGTGTCTGCCGGAAAGAGAGATACAACGTAGGTTTTAAATCTAGGATCGAGCACAGTGGCCAAAATGTAGTGCTCTGATTTCAACAGATTGACCACCCGTGAATCCTTGTTAAGCGAATTAAGGGCTCCATCCACAAGTCCCACATGCCTAGCGGAATCGCTCTGTGTTAGCTCCTCCTTCAATGTCTCCAGCTTCTTCTGCAAAAGCCTGATGAGGGGAATGACCTGACTCAGGCTGGCAGTGTCTGAACTGACTTCACGTGTGGCAAGTTCAAAAGGTTGCAGAACCTTGCACAACGTTGAAATCATTCTCCACTGCGCTTGAGACAGGTGCATTCCACCTCCTATATCGTGGTCAGTTGTATAGGCTTGAATGGCCTTTTGCTGCTCCTCCAACCTCTGAAGCATATAGAGGGTTGAATTCCACCTCGTTACCACTTCTTGCTTCAGATGATGGCAGGGCAGGTTCAGGCGTTTTTGGTGTTGCTCCAGTCTTCTGTACGTGGTGCCTGTACGCCGAAAGTGTCCCGCAATTCTTCTGGCCACCGACAGCATCTCTTGCACGCCCCTGTCGTTTTTTAAATAATTCTGCACCACCAAATTCAAGGTATGTGCAAAACATGGGACGTGCTGGAATTTGCCCAGATTTAATGCACACACAATATTGCTGGCGTTGTCCGATGCCACAAATCCACAGGAGAGTCCAATTGGGGTAAGCCATTCTGCGATGATCTTCCTCAGTTGCCGTAAGAGGTTTTTAGCTGTGTGCGTATTCTGGAAAGCGGTGATACAAAGCGTAGCCTGCCTAGGAAAGAGTTGGCGTTTGCGAGATGCTGCTACTGGTGCCGCCGCTGCTGTTCTTGCGGCAGGAGTCAATACATCTACCCAGTGGGCTGTCACAGTCATATAGTCCTGAGTCTGCCCTGCTCCACTTGTCCACATGTCCGTGGTTAAGTGGACATTGGGTACAACTGCATTTTTTAGGACACTGGTGAGTCTTTTTCTGAGGTCTGTGTACATTTTCGGTATCGCCTGCCTAGAGAAATGGAACCTAGATGGTATTTGGTACCGGGGACACAGTACCTCAAACAAGTCTATAGTTGGCTCTGCAGTAATGATGGATACCGGAACCACGTTTCTCACCGCCCAGGATGCCAAGGCCTCAGTTATCCGCTTTGCAGCAGGATGACTGCTGTGATATTTCATCTTCCTCGCAAAGGACTGTTGGACAGTCAATTGCTTGGTGGAAGTAGTAAAAGTGGTCTTACGACTTCCCCTCTGGGATGACCATCGACTCCCAGCAGCAACAACAGCAGCGCCAGCAGCAGTAGGCGTTACACTCAAGGATGCATCGGAGGAATCCCAGGCAGGAGAGGACTCATCAGAATTGCCAGTGACATGGCCTTCAGGACTATTGGCATTCCTGGGGAAGGAGGAAATTGACACTGAGGGAGTTGGTGGGGTGGTTTACGTGAGCTTGGTTACAAGAGGAAGGGATTTACTGGTCAGTGGACTGCTTCCGCTGTCGCCCAAAGTTTTTGAACTTGTCACTGACTTATGATGAATGCGCTGCAGGTGAAGTATAAGGGAGGATGTTCCGAGGTGGTTAACGTCCTTACCCCTACTTATTACAGCTTGACAAAGGCAACACACGGCTTGACACCTGTTGTCCGCATTTCTGTTGAAATACTTCCACACCGAAGAGCTGATTTTTTTGGTATTTTCACCAGGCATGTCAATGGCCATATTCCTCCCACGGACAACAGGTGTCTCCCTGGGTGCCTGACTTAAACAAACCACCTCACCATCAGAATCCTCCTTGTCAATTTCCTCCCCAGCGCCAGCAACACCCATATCCTCCTCATCCTGGTGTACTTCAACACTGACATCTTCAATCTGACTATCAGGAACTGGACTGCGGGTGCTCCTTCCAGCACTTGCAGGGGGCGTGCAAATGGTGGAAGGCGCATGCTCTTCACGTCCAGTGTTGGGAAGGTCAGGCATCGCAACCAACACAATTGGACTCTCCTTGTGGATTTGTGATTTCGAAGAACGCACAGTTCTTTGCTGTGCTTTTGCCAGCTTAAGTCTTTTCATTTTTCTAGCGAGAGGCTGAGTGCTTCCATCCTCATGTGAAGCTGAACCACTAGCCATGAACATAGGCCAGGGCCTCAGCCGTTCCTTGCCACTCCGTGTGGTAAATGGCATATTGGCAAGTTTACGCTTCTCCTCCGACGATTTTATTTTAGATTTTTGAGTCCTTTTTTTACTGATATTTTGTGTTTTGGATTTTACATGCTCTGTACTATGACATTGGGCATCGGCCTTGGCAGACGACGTTGATAGAATTTCATCGTCTCGGCAATGACTAGTGGCAGCAGCTTCAGCACGAGGTGGAAGTGGATCTTGATCTTTCCCTATTTTTGGAACCTCAACATTTTTGTTCTCCATATTTTAATAGGCACAACTAAAAGGCACCTCAGGTAAACAATGGAGATGGATGGATACTAGTATACTTATGGATGACGAGTGACTGACGACACAGAGGTAGCTACAGCCGTGGACTACCGTACTGCGTCTGCTAGTATAGAGATGATAATGATATAAAAAATATATATATATCACTACTGCAGGTATATATAATATAATGACGGACCTGCTGGACACTGTCAGCAGATTCCTAAACTACTAGTATGAAGAAGATAGAAAAAAAAAACCCACCACAGGTAGGTATACAATTATGGACGAGCACTGACGACACAGAGGTAGCTACAGCCGTGGACTACCGTACTGCGTCTGCTAGTATAGAGATGATAATGATATAAAAAAATATATATATCACTACTGCAGGTATATATAATATAATGACGGACCTGCTGGACACTGTCAGCAGACTCCTACTACTAGTATGAAGAAGATAGAAAAAAAAACCCCACCACAGGTAGGTATACAATTATGGACGAGCACTGACGACACAGAGGTAGCTACAGCCGTGGACTACCGTACTGCGTCTGCTAGTATAGAGATGATAATGATATAAAAAATATATATATATCACTACTGCAGGTATATATAATATAATGACGGACCTGCTGGACACTGTCAGCAGACTCCTAAACTACTAGTATGAAGAAGATAGAAAAAAAAACCCCACCACAGTTAGGTATACAATTATGGACGAGCACTGACGACACAGAGGTAGCTACAGCCGTGGACTACCGTACTGCGTCTGCTAGTATAGAGATGATAATTATATAAAAAATATATATATATCACTACTGCAGGTATGTATAATATAATGACGGACCTGCTGGACACTGTCAGCAGACTCCTACTACTAGTATGAAGAAGATAGAAAAAAAAACCCACCACAGGTAGGTATACAATTATGGACGAGCACTGACGACACAGAGGTAGCTACAGCCGTGGACTACCATACTGCGTCTGCTAGTATAGAGATGATAATGATATAAAAAATATATATATATATCACTACTGCAGGTATATATAATATAATGACGGACCTGCTGGACACTGTCAGCAGACTCCTACTACTAGTCTGAAGAAGATAGAAAAAAAAAACCACCACAGGTAGGTATACAATTATGGACGAACACTGACGACACAGAGGTAGCTACAGCCGTGGACTACCATACTGCGTCTGCTAGTATAGAGATGATAATGATATAAAAAATATATATATATCACTACTGCAGGTATATATAATATAATGACGGACCTGCTGGACACGGTCAGCAGACTCCTAAACTACTAGTATGAAGAAGATAGAAAAAAAAACCCCACCACAGGTAGGTATACAATTATGGACGAGCACTGACGACACAGAGGTAGCTACAGCCGTGGACTACCGTACTGCGTCTGCTAGTATAGAGATGATAATGATATAAAAAATATATATATATCACTACTGCAGGTATATATAATATAATGACGGACCTGCTGGACACTGTCAGCAGACTCCTAAACTACTAGTATGAAGAAGATAGAAAAAAAAACCCCACCACAGGTAGGTATACAATTATGGACGAGCACTGACGACACAGAGGTAGCCACAGCAGTGGACTACCGTACTGTGTCTGCTAATATAGAGATGATAAAGATGATAGAGATGAACAAAAAAAATATAACACTACTGCAGGTAAATATTTATATAATATAATGAATGACGGACCTGCTGGACACTGTCAGCAGAATGCGTTTATAGAATAAAATAAAAAAACACCACAGGAGTGTTTAACTTTTTCAGGCAGACAATATACTGGTGGTCACTGGTCAGTCACACTGGCAGCAAAAGTGTGCACTGTACTCCTGCTATAACTGCACCCCAGTCTCCCCCACAATTCAGCTGTGTGAGCAGTGAGCACTCAGCACAGTCAGTTATACATAGATGATATTATCATGCAGCACACTGAGGCTGAGCACAGATATGGTATGTGACTGTGTATCGTTTTTTTTCAGGCAGAGAACGGATTATATTAAATAATAAATAAAACTGGTGGTGGTCACTAGTAACTATCAGCAAAACTCTGCACTCTGAGTACTCCTAATGCTCCCCAAAATTACTAAGTTAGTAGTAAATCAACTCAAGTGTCTCTATCTATTCTAACGGAGAGGACGCCAGCCACGTCCTCTCCCTATCAATCTCAATGCACGTGTGAAAATGGCGGCGACGCGCGGCTCCTAATATAGAATCCGAGTCTCGCGATAGAATCCGAGCCTCGCGAGAATCCGACAGCGGGATGATGACGTTCGGGCGCGCTCGGGTTAACCGAGCAAGGCGGGAAGATCCGAGTCTGCCTCGGACCCGTGTAAAAAGGCTGAAGTTCGGGGGGGTTCGGATTCCGAGGAACCGAACCCGCTCATCTCTACTAGGAGTGGCGCTGCAGTGTCAGACAGGATGGCAGATATATATAAAAAAATAGTCCCCAAACAGCACATGATGCAAAGATAAATAAATAAAAAAAGAGGTGCAAGATGGAATTGTCCTTGGGCCCTCCCACCCACCCTTATGTTGTATAAACAGGACATGCACACTTTAACAAACCCATAATTTCAGCAACAGGGTCTGCCACACGACTGTGGTTGAAATGCTTGGTTGGTTTGGGCCCCTACCAAAAAATAAGCAATCAATCTTTCCTTGCTCAAACTGGCTCCAGTATAAGTACGGCCTGTCTGACGTGCCTACTTGGATGCTGTCACTCATATAATCCTCCACCATTCTTTCAATGGTGACAGAATCATATGCAGTGACAGTAGACGACATGTCAGTAATCGTTGGCAGGTCCTTCAGTCCAGACCAGATGTCAGCACTTGCTCCTGACTGCCCTGCATTACTGCCAGCGGGTGGTTTTGGAAATTGTATCCTTTTCCTGGCAGCTCCAGTGGTGGTGGAAAATGAAGGAGGAGCTGTTGGCGGGTCACGTTCTGCTTGACTTGACAAGTGTCTCACCAGCAGGTCTTTGAACATCTGTAGACTTGTGTCTGCTGAAAAGAGAGATACAACGTAGGCTTTAAACCTAGGAACGAACACGGTGGCCAAAATGTAGTGCTCTGATTTCAACAGATTGACCACCCGTGAATCCTGGTTAAGCGAATGAAGGTCTCCATCCACAAGTTACAAATGCCTAGCGGAATCGCTCCATTTTAGCTCCTTCTTCAATCTCTCCAGATGCTTCTGCAAAAGCCTGATGAGGGGAATGACCTGACTTAGGCTGGCAGTGTCTGAACTGACTTCACGTGTGGCAAGTTCAAAGGGTTGGAGAACCTTGCACAATGTTGAAATCATTCTCCACTGCGCTTGAGTCAGGTGCATTCCCCCTCCTTTGCCTATATCGTAGGCAGATGTATAGGCTTGAATGGCCTTTTGCTGCTCCTCCATCCTCTGAAGCATATAGAGGGTTGAATTCCACCTCGTTACCACCTCTTGCTTCAGCTGATGGCAGGGCATGTTCAGGAGTGTTTGCTGGTGCTCCAGTCTTCGGCACACGGTGGCTGAATGCCAAAAGTGGCCCGCAATTCTTTGGGCCACCGACAGCATCTCCTGCACGCCCCTGTAATTTATTCAAAAGTTCTGCACCACCAAATTCATTGTATGTGCAAAACATGGGACGTGCTGGAATTTGCCCACATGTAATGCACGCACAATATTGGTGGCGTTGTCCAATGTCACAAATCCCCAAGTCCAATTGGGGTAAGCCAATCTGCGATGATGTTCCTCAGTTTCTGTAAGAGGTTGTCAGCTGTGTGCCTCTTATGGAAAGCGGTGATACAAAGCTTAGCTTGCCTAGGAACGAGTTGGCGTTTGCGAGATGCTGCTACTGGTGCCGCTGCTGCTATTGTTGCTGCGGGAGTCTGCCCTGCTCCACTTGTCCACATGTCCGTGGTTAAGTGGACAGTGGGTACAACTGCATTTTTTAGGACACTGGTGACTCTTTTTCTGACATCTGTGTACATTCTCGGTATCGCCTGCCTAGAGAACTGGAACCTAGATGGTATTTGGTACCAGGAACACACTACCTCAAGCAATTCTCTAAGTCCCTGTAAACTAACAGCAGTTGTCAAGGCCTGAGTTATCCGCTTTGAAACAGGATGACTACTGTGATATTTCATCTTCCTCGCAAAGGACTGTTGGACAGTCAATTGCTTACTGGAAGTAGTACAAGTGGTCTTCCACTTCCAGACTTCCCCTCTGGGATGACGATCGACTCCCAGCAGCAACAACAGCAGCACCAGCAGCACCAGCAGCAGTAGGCGTTATACTCAAGGATCCATCGGAGGAATCCCAGTTAGGAGAGGACTCAGACTTGCCAGTGACATGGCCTGCAGGACTATTGGCGTTCCTGGCTAAGGAGGAAATTGACATTGAGGGAGTTGGTGGGGTGGTTTGCAGGAGCTTGGGTACTAGAGGAAGAAGGGATTTAGTTGTCAGTGGACTGCTTCCGCTGTCACCCAAAGTTTTTGAACTTGTCAATCACTTCTGATGAATGCGCTCCAGGTGACGTATAAGGGAGGATGTTCCTAGGTGGTTAACGTCCTTACCCCTACTTATTACAGCTTGATAAAGGCAACACACGGCTTGACACCTGTTGTCCGAATTTCTGTTAAAATAATTCCACACCGAAGAGGTGATTTTTTTTGTATTTTGACCAGGCATGTCAATGGTCTTATTCATCCCATGGACAACAGGTGTCTCCCCGGGTGCCTGACTTAAACAAACCACCTCACCATCAGAATCCTCCTTGTCAATTTCCTCCTCAGCGCCAGCAACACCCATATCCTCATCCTGGTGTACTTCAACAGTGACATCTTCAATTTGACTATCAGGAACTGGATTGTGGGTGCTCCTTCCAGCACTTTCAGGGGGCATGCAAATGGTGGAAGGAGCCAACTCTTTCTGTCCAGTGTTGGGAAGGTCAGGCATCGCAACCGCCACAATTGGACTCTCCTTGGGGATTTGTGATTTAGAAGAATGCACAGTTCTTTGCTGTGCTTTTGCCAGCTTAACTCTTTTCATTTTTCTAGCGGGAGGATGAGTGCTTCCATCCTCATGTGAAGCAGAACCACTAGCCATGAACATAGGCCAGGGCCTCAGCCGTTCCTTGCCACTCCGTGTCGTAAATGGCATATTGGCAAGTTTATGCTTCTCCTCAGACGCTTTTTATTTACATTTTTGGGTCATTTTACTGAACTTTAGTTTTTTGGATTTTACATGCTCTCTACTATGACATTGGGCATCGGCCTTGGCAGATGACGTTGATGGCATTTCATCATCTCTGCCATGACTAGTGGCAGCAGCTTCAGCACTAGGTGGAAGTGGATCTTGATCTTTCCCTATTTTACCCTCCAAATTTTTGTTCTCCATTTTTTAATGTGTGGAATTATATGCCAGTAATATATCTGGAATTAGACGGCAGTAATGTCTGGAATTAGATACCACTAGATAGATACCAGATACCACTGTGACCGGAATGATGATGACCTATGCACAGTGACAGGACACTACCACAGCACCCTACAGCAGCAAGACGCAGCACAAGACACTGGACTTTTAGTAATGTACTGTAGTATACTGGTCACCACAATGCAGCCCAAGACAATGAGCAGTGATACTGAGCACTGATGAGGATACTAGAACTGACACTGAGCAGCGAGACACAGCACTGGACTATTGTACTGTAGTATACTGATCACCACAATGCAGCACAAGACAATGAGCAGTGATACTGAGCACTGATGAGGATACTAGAACTGACACTGAGCAGCAAGATGCAGCACTGGACTATTGTACTGTAGTATACTGGTCACCACAATGCAGCACAAGACAATGAGCAGTGATACTGAGCACTGATGAGGATACTAGAACTGACACTGAGCAGCGAGATGCAGCACTGGACTATTGTACTGTAGTATACTGGTCACCCCAATGCAGCACAAGACAATGAGCAGTGATCCTGAGCACTGATGAGGATACTAGAACTGACACTGAGCAGCGAGATGCAGCACTGGACTATTGTACTGTAGTATACTGGTCACCACAATGCAGCACAAGACAGTGAGCAGTGATCCTGAGCACTGATGAGGATACTAGAACTGACACTGAGCAGCGAGATGCAGCACTGGACTATTGTACTGTAGTATACTGGTCACCACAATGCAGCACAAGACAATGAGCAGTGATCCTGAGCACTGATGAGGATACTAGAACTGACACTGAGCAGCGAGATGCAGCACTGGACTATTGTACTGTAATATACTGGTCACCACAATGTAGCACAAGACAATGAGCACTGATCATGAGCACTGATGAGGATACTAGAACTGACACTGAGCAGCGAGATGCAGCACTGGACTATTGTACTGTAGTATACTGGTCACCACAATGCAGCACTGATACTGAGCACTGATATTGAACTGATATTGAGCTGATATTACATAGTAACATAGTAACACAGTATCTGAGGTTGAAAAAAGACCATTGTCCATCGAGTTCAACCTATTTGTGGTCTCCTATGCATGATGATTTGACTAAAATTTCTGACTGATGCTGATGTCAGCTGTTGCATTTTATCCTTATTTATAGTAACTATAATGCATGACTATGCACCATACTCCTGGATAACCTTATCCATTAGGAATTTATCTAACCCATTCTTAAAGGTGTTGACATATTCCGCCATTACAACTCCCTCGGCCAGGGAATTCCAAACATGTATTGTCCTTACCGTGAAAAAGCCTTTACGCCGTATTGTGCGGAATCTCCTCTCCTCTAACCTGAGCTAGTGTCCACAAGTCCTCTGTGTTGATCTAACCAAAAACAGGTCCTGCACAAGCTCTTTGTATTGTCCCCTTATATATTTGTAGATGTTGATCATATCCCCTCTTAGTCTCTGCTTTTCCAATGTAAACATGCCTAGTCTTTCAAGCCTTTCCTTGTATTCCATCGTCTCCATGCCCTTAATTAGTTTGGTCGCCCTCCTCTGAACCTTTTCTAGCTCCAGGATATCCTTTTTGTAGTACGGTGCCCAGAATTGTACACAGTATTCAAGGTGTGGCCTCACTAGTGATTTATATAACGGGAGTATAATACTCTCGTCCCTAGCATCAATACCCCGTTTTATGCATGCTAATATCTTATTAGCCTTCTTTGCTGCAGTCCTACTTTGGGTACTACTGCTTAGTTTGCTATCTATGATTACACCTAAGTCCTTTTCCAGTACAGAATCCCCTAATTTTACCCCATTTAGTAGGTAGGTGTAATTTTTGTTCTTGTTACCACAGTGCATTACCTTACACTTGTCTGTGTTGAAGTGCATTCTCCATTTGGCTGCCCATGCTTCTAATTTAACTAAGTCATTCTGTAGAGACTCAGCATCCTCCACTGTATTTATAGCCTTACGCAATTTGGTATCATCTGCAAAAATTGACACCATGCTCTCTAGACCTTCTGTTAAGTCGTTAATGAAAATATTGAACAATAGCGGTCCTAATACTGAGCCTTGCGGCACACCACTTAGCACTTCAGTCCAAGTTGAAAAAGATCCATTAACCACAACGCGCTGCTCCCTATTATCTAACCAGTTTTTGACCCAAGTGCATATTGTGCTTCCTAGCCCTGATTCTTGTAGCTTGTAGATAAGTCTCATGTGTGGTACAGTATCGAACGCTTTGGCAAAGTCTAAAAAGATTACATCCACGTCTTTACCCTGATCTAGGTTTGCGCTTACTGTTTCATAAAAGCCAAGTAAGTTGGTTTGACAGGATCTGTCCTTCATAAACCCATGTTGATTCCTTTTAATGACCTTATTGACTTCAAGGAACTTCTGAATACTATCTCTTAGAATACCTTCCAATACTTTCCCCACTATAGATGTAAGACTAACTGGTCTATAATTACCTGGTTCAGCTTTACTGTACTTCCCTTTTTGAATATAGGCACTACTTCCGCTATACGCCAGTCTTTGGGAACCATACCTGATATAACTGAATCCTTCAAAATATCAAAAATAGCGGTTTTGCCAGTTCAGAGTGAAGCTCCATTAGAACCCTTGGGTGAATACCATCGGGCCCTGGTGATTTATTAATCTTTAAATGTTTTAATCGGTCACAGACTACTTCCTCGCTTAAATAAGTACCTATCAGTGGGATATTCTCATTATTGAGATTGTGTGTCAGTCCCTGAATTGGGTCCTCTCTAGTAAATACTGTTGAAAAAAACTCATTTAGTGTGTCCACTATGTCATTATCATTTTTGCTTAAGACTCCCAACTTGTCTTTTAAAGGGCCTATGCTATCATTCTTTAATCTCTTGCTATTAATGTATTTAAAGATTTTTTTGGGATTCGCTTTGCTTTCCTTTGCTACTAGTTTTTCAGTTTCTACTTTAGCCGCTCTTATTTCCTTTTTGCAAATTTTGTTACATTCCTTATAGTGTTGAAATGACTGCTTCCCCGTCAGATTTGTATTTTTTAAATGCTCGCCTTTTCTTGCCCATAAGTTCCTTAATCTTTTTGTTAAGCCACATCGGTTTATGATTTTTATTCCTTTTTTTGCTGCTCATAGGAATACATTTGAGTGTATTTTTAGCTAGCAGGAATTTTAGTACCTCCCATTTATCCGTAGTATTTTTTCCTAAAAACAAACCTTCCCATTCAATATCCCTGAAAAATACCCTCATCTTTTAAAAATTTGCTTTGCTAAAATTTAGAGTCCTAGTTGAGCCAGTATAGGGCTGTTTATGGAAACTGATATTGAATGTGACCATATTGTGGTCGCTGTTTCCTATGGGTTCCCCTACTATAATACCTGATACCAAATCCCCATTGTTTGTTAATACCAGGTCTAAGATTGCATTGTACCTAGTTGGTTCCTCAATTAGTTGGACTAAGTAGTTATCATTAAGTGTGTTTAAAAACATATTGCCCCAAGCAGTATCACATGAATCGTCTTTCCAGTTTATCTCTGGATAGTTAAAATCTCCCATCACTACTATGTCTCCTACTCCTGCTGCTCTTTCAATTTGCTTTAGTAACAATTCCTCATCAGATGCGTTGATACCAGGCGGCCTATAGCATACACCCAATACTAACTTTTTTATTCGTTTTTCCCCGCATGCAATTTCTACCCATAATGTCTCGACAGTGTCTACAGTACCCTCCTGAATATCTTCCCGTATATCAGGTTTTAAAAACGGCTTTACGTAAAGACACAACCCTCCACCCTTTTTATTTAGTCTGTCTCTCCTAAACAGTGTATAGCCCTCTAGATTGACTTTCCAATCATGAGATTCGTCCCACCAAGTTTCAGTAATGCCTATAATATCATACTGTTTGCTTGCTGCAAGTATTTCGAGTTCACCCTTTTTACCAGTAATGCTTCTGGCGTTTACATACATACAACTAAGATAAGTATTTTCCCTTGCGTTAGGGACATCTTTCACCTTATGTAGCAATGATGACCTGTAATTGTCATTGGTTAGTGCTTTGGTAAAATCTCTTTTAGTACCCATGTTAGTAACCTTACCGCCTGCTCTTACCCTCCCCCCAACTTCTCCCCCATTTCGTTTACTACCGCCATCCCCACTATTCTCACTGCATGACCCGTAGTTTCTAGCTAAACCCTCCGCCCAGGCTCCTAGTTTAAAATCTCCTCCAACCTTCTAACCATCCTTCCCCCCAGCACCGCTGCCCCCTCCTCAGTCAGGTGCAATCCGTCACGACAAAAGAGATGGCGCCTGACTGAGAAGTCCGCCCAGTGTTCCAGGAACACAAACCCCTCTTTCCTGCACCAATCCCTAAACCACACATTTACCTCCCTAATCTCCCTCTGCCTCCCTGGACTAGCGCGTGGCACGGGTAATAATTCCTAGAATATTACCTTAGATGTCCTTGCCTTCAGTTTCTTTCCTAAGTCCCTATAGTCTTTCTTAAGGACATCCCACCTTCCGCTAACTTTGTCATTGGTGCCAACGTGCACCAAGACTGCCGGGTCTTTCCCAGCCCCTCCCAACAATCTATCTACCCAGTCCGCGATGTGTATTGAGCTGTCCACTCAGAGAACGTCGCCACGTCCTCTCGCTCTCTCTACAATGCAGGAGTGAAAATGGCGGCGACGCGCGGCTCTTTATATGGAATCCGAATCTCGCGACAATCCGACAGTGGGATGATGACATTTTGCCTCGTTTGGGTTTTCCAAGTCAGGTGGGAAGAACCGAGGCTGCCTCGGACCCGTTTAAACCACGTGGAGTTCGGGGGGATTCGGTTCTCGGAGAACCGAACCCGCTCATCTCTAATACATATATATATATATATATATATATATATATATATACACACACACACACACACGTATCATGCACACACACACACGTATAACTGCAATGAGCACTTGAATTAAATACTCAGCCTGTTTTTTAAAGCAGGTAGGATATAAGTGTTTGTAAAAACCTGGCTCCTTGGAAACATTTTTACAGGGAGACTGAGCCCAGCGTTTCCAGAGACCTTGCTTGCTGCATTCTGAAGATGGCTGCACTGGTCTCTGAGGGAAGGAGGTAGTGTTGTTTAAAGCTCAAGGGCGGGAAATCTGCAGTAGACTACAGGTTACGCACCGCCTACCCTTGCTGGTCTTCCACCTCAGGTACTAAAGGCCTTTATTAATTTAGTGTATACACTAAAACATGTGCCTTAGATGCCCTGGTGGTCTAGTGAAACCCCTAACCAAAGCCATTGTATATGCCAGTGCCGTGGTCTGTCTCCCGGGACACGCAGTGGACTGCAATTTTTATGCGGGTCCTTTAAGATGGGACACTGAACCTGCATCCATATGCCAGCCATGCAGTTCTGGGGTCCCCACAGTGAGCGGTGCTAGACGTGGTGTGTCCCCCCTGCCACAAGTACCCATCTTGGCATTGGTCGTGCAGGAGTTTCGGTGCCAACGGGGGGTGATGGAGCTGTAGCGCTGAAGTCTGCAGACTTACAGTGCAGACAAGCTCAGAGGTAAAAAAACAAAAAACTTTTAAAATTGAAAGCATAGGGCTGCTATAGCAGTACCCTTTCTCTGGTCTGCGAGAATGTGTTCTTTTGTGTACGGTGCCGGTTATAGGGCAAAGGAGCCAGCATTCTGGGAAGCCAGAAAGCTTAACTGTTTGGTGCCCAGACTCTCATCCACCACCTACAACCCCAATGTTCTCCCTGTAGAGCCCTATGAATCCCAAAAAAATGTCTATGCTGCAATTCCCCTGTATCTGTATAATGTCTATTTACTTTACATACGCTACTAGTACAGGTAGTGGACTCATTGGGGGGAATTCAAATGTTTGAAAAGTCGGTTGGGTGTCTGTTTTTTCCTGTCTGTTAGATAGGAAAAAAACAGACACCCAACTGACTTTTCAAACAATTGAATCTCCCCCATTATAATTTTCTTTTTCCCCACGTGGAAATCAGGGTGAACAGAAAAGTGACTTACACAGCTACACTCATTTTACCTATGGACAAAAAGAATTACACAACATGCAATATACATACATTTCTGTACCTATATATCTCAAATACAAATGTGGTTGCATCCAGCTATGATCCCAACAGAGAACTCTTGGAATTGCTTGAATGTTTTGCCTTGGCTGTATGCTTATTAAAGTAATTTGCTAACCTGTCAAGATCACCTCCTCTTCATACATTAAAAACAGACCACCCGTAGCACAGCCCTCCACTCACTCCCTCCACCATACAATACTAAGCACAGTTTGGGGCTGCAGGGACTGTCGCTTACATAAATCAAATAAATGAGTAAGACATAAAAATGCTCCCAGAATGAGTATAACAGGCTTAATTTGATGTTTTGGAATGGGAAATATCAGCGATATTAACAATTCAACTCTCTTTAAGAAAAAATACCCTATACTCTTAGCTACTGAGACTAAAACCCCAATATATTGTAAATGTAATGTAAAAACACATGCAAATGTGTACATAAAGAAAATTATTACAAATAATAGGAATAGCTGTAAAGTCATTTATTTTTAACACACTGCTATCTTACCTTTATTTTATTAGATATTGAATTCGTTTTGAAATAATAAACATGTTTTGACATAAATATCCAAAGTGTTTGCAATGCTAAGACATATGCCACCAGTGTTGTTCTTATCAGATGGCTCACATTTAATTAGTGAGTATAGTATCACATTGTACGCCTTAGCCCCGATGAAGCACTTAATATATGAGGAAAAAGTAGAGATAACAGCAAATGGAAATGGCTTATAAGAGTACTGTATAAATATTGTTTATATAGGAATGAATAACGAGCACCTGAGTCCTTGATTACTACACACAAAACCAACTAAGTGACTGAATCAAGTGTATCACTTGCATTGCAGTACATTAGTAGGTCCAGTACATGGGCATATTAACAGAGGAGGAGGACCGTGTCCATGCTCCTCCATCTAGGCCCCCTCCTCTGTACCAGGCACCCATCGGCGCAATAGATTCTAAGCACTAAAGGGGCACAGACTCTATTTTGGATACGCAAATCTACATGGAAATGGTGTGGTGCCATTTTTTCTGAGATTTCCTTACTGCATATGAGCAAATCTCTGGAAAAATGTCTGCCAAAAATTACCAGAGATTTGTTGAGAGATGCTGCCACCAGTGGGGGACTCCGGAGGTGTATTTAAAAAATGGGTGCAGGGTGTGCGGTGTGGGCCCCCCTAGCACCTCACACACTGCACCCATTATAGATACGCCACAGGTCCAGTACAATCGGGGCAAGATGTTACATACTACCGGTCAAATGTTTTTGAACACACTAATTTTTTCCAGTTTTTATTGAAATTGACAGAGGTTAATGTTTTAATGTACTCTGGCACTAAAGCATAGAAAAAAAATAAACAATTGGAGATGAAAAAAAAAGGAGGCATGGCTTGGCGTGCAGTCAGAACTGACGCGTTCCACCGGAGCTCCCAGCATGGGCTTTTTACAATTATCACTTGGGCGTCTCCACCAGCCACTCCGAGCCTTTTGCCTGCCTCCGACTGCTCACCAGGAGCCACTGCTGTAGAGGGCATGGTTCCTGCAGGTTGCGGCCTGTTATTCCCTCTGGAGCTGGGGACTCACATGTGGGCGCCTAAACCTAAACTCCCCCCAGCCTTAACCCGCCCACTATACTTACGGTTGGGATTTCCGGCATCAACATTCTGATGAGTGTCAGGATTCTGGCGTTGGTACGCCAACTGCCAGGATCCCAACAGCTGGCATCTAAACTGCATCTCATACAGAAGCTGTACTCTATGGGAAGATGGTGAGAAGCTCATTGCTGGGTGAGGAGGTTTACCTTCTACACAAACTTTCTGGCAGTTCCTATCTTCACACCCAGCACCAGCTGCTACACTACTTTATCTACCCAGCCACTCTCATTCATCATCCTTCTTTATTGTCTCTCTACTTTCTCAGATTGGAGTCCAGTATACTTCATTAGGTCAACCTTATCCTCACCTCCTTTAAGGCTCCAGGAAGAGCCCCTATGCCGAAGCTGCTTCTTACCATATTGAGGACTAGCCCTTTTCCCAAGATGTCCCCTTAATATATTGGCTTTGCACCCCTGGGTGACCTTTCCTCTTCCATATCCTGCTTCCTCCGATCATCAATACCACACACAGCTCTTACCTGTGGTGTATTAAATGCAAATTTTCCAGAGGTTTATCTCTCACTCCTGTCATGCAGAGGACCTACACCAAATCTTCGAAGCAAGGGGACGGTGACATTTCTCAACACTTCCCCCCTAACACCCCATGCTATAAGAAGGTGGTTATGGCCCTTCTTCCTCCACTATTTCTACTAAGAAAGATATCCTAGTGCATCGATCCCTTATCACTGAATTCAAGTATTCTCTTAAAACTAAGCTAGACATTGCTGTTGCTTTTATCAAATCTGACATTTGCTCTTTGGCATTCATTAGCGTGTCCTTTAATGCAGGAATAGATTTATCTGTTTGTATAATGGGCCAGAATTTTCTTGCATTATCCCTTGTTAATGTACTGGCCACATTGAATGTTGTACTGAAGGGAATAGTTTTATGAATAGATCTGTGCTTTTTTATCAAGCACTGGTCATGTGTCAATGATAGGGCTTTTGACTTAGCCTTCAACAGATCATTTAACAGATGATCTCTTTGGAAGAACTTTTGTATCATTCCATCAATCTCCATTTCTGCATCAGCCACATCGCTGCTAATTCTTCTAGCTCTGAGAAATTGGGAGAACGACAGCCCTTTCTTCATCGCCACTGGGTGGCAGCTAGTTGCATAAAGTAATGAATTTTTGTCAGTAGGCTTGTGATACAATGAAGTATCCAATCTGTTCCCCTTCCTTGTGATGTTTACATCAAGGTAATGTATGGATTCAATACTACATTCAAAAGTAAATTTAATATTGGCATTCATGAGGTTAATGGCCCCCATGTGTTCTTTGAAGGTCTCTTGCTTGCCTGTCCAGACAATTAGAAGATCGTCTATGTATCTGGTAAAAATAATGAGGCCACTTGAGAAAGCTTACGCTCCATTACCAGCATATAAGCGTTGGCAAACGCAGGGGCCACATTGCTCCCCATGGCGCTGCCTACTCGCTGCAAGTAGTATTGGCCATCAAAATAAAAAAGTTTTGTGTCAATGTTAGCTCGAGCAACTGTAGAAAGAAGGGCAAATCTGGTCCTTTATAATGAGGATTGCCCTCCAACAAATTTTTGACAGCGTCGATCCCATCACCATGTGGAATGTTCGTATAGAGACTCACTACATTGACGCTACTTAATACGCACTCTTCTGGTAAAAAAGGACAATTTTCCAGTAGTATTAATAGTTGTGTTGTATCTCGTAGTACAGTTGTCTCAGCTTGTATGACTGGTTGAAGGTAGAAATCCAAGTATCAAGCTATCATGCTATAAAGTGAGCCACGTGCTGAGATAATTGGACGTCCCGGCGGTTTGTCCAAATTTTTATGGACTTTGGGCAGTGTGTATAGAACTGGGGTCACTGGAAACTCTGTAGTTAATGCTTTCATAGTCGTCATATCAATTACAGACTCTTGTTGAGCACTCAATAAGATTTAATCTATTTCTCTTTTGAATGTCATAGTTGGATCGGAAGTGAGTTTACGGTAAACAGTGTGGTTATTCAATTGCCGATAGATCTCCTCATTGTAATTCGACAGATCTTGAAGCACTATGGCACCACCCTTGTCCGCCGATCTTATTATTAATGATTTGTTTGTACTTAAATCCTTTAAAGCTGCAAATTCTCCTTTGGTGAGATTAGAGGGTGTTGGAGGAAGCTGTTTGGCCACCGCATCAACTGATGATTCCAACATGCGCGCATAGCTTCTGATTGATGGATTATGTGTTGGTGGATCAAACAAGGATTTCGGTCTAAAAGGATGTCCCATGGAATCAATAGAGTCTCTCTCTGGCATTTTGCCAAAGTGCTCTTTTAGTTTGAGGTTTCTCTGGCGTTTCCACGTGTCAATTTTCCATTCAAACCTATTGAATTTGACAGTCGGTACATTCGACAATCCTTTATTTAATACACTAGTTTCGTCACTGGTCAATGCATGTGAAGATAAATTGATTATCAAATTATTTGTAGGCATTAGCATCTTCCTCTCCCTTTTCTCTTGCCCCCCGCACCTCGTTTTGAAGCGGTATCTCTTCCTTGCGCACCCCTGGCGCATGTCGTTGTTCCTAAAGGGGGCTTCTGACTGTTACTAGAAGTTGATGGTTCTGTTTCACTAGCTGTACTGTCCCCTGTGGAGGCTTCAGTGTCGGTCAAAAAACGTCCTGCGTTTCTGCTACTGGTAAACATCAGTTTCTGTCTCTGACGGTATCTGCCCGTAGCCCAAGGGTATACGGACTGCTCTTCATAGTCCCTGTTTACAGTGCTTAGCTTGGATTTTTTATATTTGATGAGTTCTTGTCTATAATGATCCACTTTTTGCTGTAACTTGTCCGTCCAACCTGCGTCAGCGTCATCTGTCAGTAAATGCAGGGTTTTCTTCTCTAACTCAGCTATCTTACTGCTGGTCTCCTTTAAAATCCTGGTTGATTCTTCTATTACTAGGATCATTAAATCAAAGGAGCATTTGTTGAGTACTGCTACCCAACGACGGCAAAACTCAGGATTCATTCTTCCAATAATTGGTACATTTTTAAGCCTAAATCCCCTTGGGATCTTGCGATCTCGGTAATAGTCCGAAATAGTAATTCCGTGCAGCTGGTCATCAACCTCCTTTTTCTTTAGTTTGAGCAAATTAAAGAAAGTGTCCTCTGCTGAATCACCACCTGCAGTCATCTGTAGTCTCCCTTACCAGGTGTGATTCTGCTTCAGAATCAGAGAAACTCAATAGCTCGCCCAATGGTAAATTGATAGTCTGAAATCCCAATGGGGCTTTTGTTTTATTACTTTTATCCATACTAACCCACCAAGGAGATTAAAGGATCACAGCAGCAACTGGTGGACCATGTTCTGCCCCTGATTAGAGGTGGCGATAGAAATAAGAAATTAATCCAACTTGAATCCAAATGGATTTTTGACATGAACACTGTTTCCCCAGCTGGGTTGAATGAGAACTTATCTTTAACTTGTTTCTTATAGTCTGCTAGAAGATGGTGTAGATGTATATTAATTGGTTAATTAATGTACACCATTATATATTTTGTGGGGTATTTATGTTTCTGAGTTTGTGTATAATTCCATGAGATCACTACTTATTCCTAGTAGCCTCTGTCATATAGACATTAAGCTCTAGGTATGGTCGTTGGGCTTTTGGCTTCTTTATGTTTCTTAGATTTTATTCTTATATGCATTGATTTAATACTTGAAATATGTCTGCTATCTTTAACATGTGGTAATAAGGAAAGGATTTATTCTATACTAAATTACAGTCTGCACATGCTGAAAGATCTGTACCTAGTCAGCTTATACATGTAATTGGTAGATGTCACTATGCTTGGTATTTGGTTATTTTTCTAGATGTTCGTATGTGTGTTTTGTTTTGGTTTTGTGGGTTGCTATGGACACTGCCCTGCCTACCCGCGCTGGATTGGCTGAGACACGGACACCATCGCACGCTCTCAGATTGACTGCTGGGGATGGGGATGGGCACTGATTGGTGTATGGTCACCATGGTTGCTGGTTCCGCCCCTCCAGCCCGGCCGTTTGTGAGGCAAGGTGTGGCGTGGTGACGTCCAGTTCCGGAAGTGAGGGGAGACGCCGGGAGGTGGATGTTACACTGACTACTATAAAGGTATGTGTTTGTAAATGGTTCTTGTCCTGACGAAAGGCGCCAATAAAGAGCGCCTGAAACGTTGATGCTACTATAAGCTGTCTGCTGTCCTGCTAATTGGAAATTCCTGAGGAGTGCCACCCGTTTTCTGCTGCTGTACATAGTCCCTCACAGGTCGTTGGGAGGCCACCCAGGTGCTCTTTTTTTCTAATTGTGGAGTGCCGGTCAAAATACGTTTCTTCTTTATATATATATATATATATATATATATAGGTCACACTGAAGAGGATTTGACTCCAAAATATCCTAACAGAGGCAATTCTTCAATTATAAAATAAGTAAATATAATGGGCTGGATGTAATAGTGCCCGAGTTTGGCGACCGTGCGGGATACCAGCTGAACTCGGACGTTTTTTAAAGTGGCAATTATGTACAAGGGATGGTTTAGCTTTGTACATTATTGCCCCTTGAAAAAAACATCCGAGTTCGGCCGGCATCCCAAACGTCCGTCATACTCGGGCGCTATTACATCTGGCCCTATATACAGTATCACTTGATAACTCTTCTGGTACCCATGTATGCAATGATTTGTATAATACCACTGCACCAGTGCTTTAAATACCACAGATGTAAATAAGGTATATTCCTGTTCCGGTGTGTCTCCACTCTCCGGGTTCTCTCAGTAGGTGAATGACCATACAATAATTATACAGGACCGGAAAAAAATAAAATAGAAGAATATATAGTGTGATACCATATAAAACAACATATAATTTATTCCATGGCATAAAAACTTTAAAAATAGATTAATAAAAACATGTGCATGACATCCACATTGAATAGAAATCCATGAGCATTTTGAAGAATTGCCAATTACTGGCTTATGATGAGAACTGGCAATAGTTGTCATGGTATCACCAATGATTTATCTCCTTCTGCTGGTCACATGATTACACTCTCTTTGTTAGTTACTTACCATGGTGAGAGGTAAACTGGGTCTCCTCCATATACTTCCAAGTTGTTCTGCTTACGTGACTTGGCTCCACAATGTATTCATCGTCACTCACAGCATGCCGGAGTTTTAACAAAGAGAGTTGAAAGAGATTCAACTGTCCATATGACCCTTTGCCACTCTTTAGTAGTACATTGACAGTGTATCATGACCCAAGCAAGCCATTTACCTATAAACCATATAGCAATAGCTTTCTTACTGCCAATCAACTGTAAAACATGTAGCTAAAGTCTTCCCTTCACAGTTGAAACTGTTACTTGCTGACTTCTACTACTGTTAAAGTGAGCTTTAAGCTGTTGTCCTGTGAGCTGCCTATTACCCAAGTTGTTTACTCCCAGACACTTCTCTTGTAGGCAGTATTTCCTCCAGTTTCCAGGTGCCTTTTGATGGTATAATACTATTAATAATAATAATTTTATTTACATAGCACTTTTCTCCAGCAGGACTCAAAGTCACTTTGCAAGCATCAAAAACATAGCAGAAAAAGGAAAACAAACTTAAAAACAGTGACCATAGAGTACATAATGACCTTAATGCAGGATTGATGCAGCCATTTTGGGTAATAAATTCCACAGGTTACATAACCCACCCATGAAAGGTACCAGGTAAGGCAGACATCTTCGGTGCACTACCTAGGTTACATTGAGTGGACTAGGCAATGCGTAGAAGAATGGGGAAGTTGCAGTGTACTAAATCTAGAAGCAGAACAATTACATAACCATCAGTTCCAAGTATTTGTCATCCCACCCACAGGTGTGCCAGGTGAGGCAGCCATCTTGGGTGCATTACAAAGGTTACAATGTGTGAGATAACCCATAAAAGAAACCAAGACATAAATGGTTGACTAAAACATGTGTAGTATGATGCACAGTGAATGAATAGTTCCATTGTGCATCCCTCCCAAGAAATAACCATCCAAGGCAGCCATGTGGGGAACACGTAGGTTACATCTGGCACCTAAACTATACTCACTGACACCTTGACTTTCTTTGGAATTTCTCTAAATCAGTAGTTCTCAACAAGAAGTGGGAAACTTACTTATTCGATTTTGGCAGATTTGTCATTTTTTTAGAAAAAGACAAGATTTTGCTAATCGCGAATTTACTAAGGAAAAATTTGCATGGAAGTCGCATGTCAAGTTTGCATTCCTAATCACAGAAAATCACCTTCGGTACAAAACATAATCAAAATAACATTAGTATCAATGGAAATTGCAAATTTACTAAGTCTCATCCAAAGCCCCACCAAAATCACACAAAAATTGCACCTCAGTGCACCACTTTCAAAAAGCAACATGTGAAAACCATTATAATTAATACTAATACAATCAAAATGCTAATAATAACCCACCAAGTTATCTGCAGCACTCACTTTTTGCTCTCAACAATGGTTAAGGAGGGTTTTGGTGTAGCCTAGATCCAGGCAGTGATTTCATTTGGCCTGCATCAGCTGACTAAAAGGGTCAAGGATGGGCGGTTGAACCTCAGTGCACTCTCTGATGAGGTCATACAGATGTCCAGCCTCAATTGCATCAACTTTATGAACCTGTATGACCTCGTCAAAACTGAGCTTGAGCCAGACATTGCACAATCACGAGCAGTAGCGGCTCTTGTCACGGGCAAGCAGGCTTTTTGCCCGGGGCGCCGCTAGCCCAAGGGTGCCGCCGCCGCCGTGGCAAGAGCTGCTACTCCTGACCCTCTCTCTCTGGCTACAGCAGGTGCCGTGGGCTGTGTGGGGCGCCCGCTGCAGCCGGCATCGCTGACTGACGCTAGAGGTCATAATTGACCCCTAGTGTCAGTGTGGTGCTGCTATGGGAGAGACGTCATGATGTCTCTCCCATAGAGAGGAGCCGGCAGCAACCAGAGATAGCAGCAGCAGCGGCAGCGGTCCGGAAGCAGGAGCGGGGCTGGTAAGTATTGTTTTTTTGTTTGTTTATCTTGTTTGCAAGCGGCGCTACTACAAGGGGCACAATTACAGGTGGCACATACTGGGGGCACTACTACAAAGGGCACTGCAATGGGGGGAACAGCTACTGGGGGCACTACTACAGGGGACACTGCTACAGGGGGCACTGCTACTGGGGGCACAGCTACTGAGGCAAATATACAGGGGGTACAACTACTAGGGGCACAACTACAGGGGGCACATACTGGGGGCACGACTACAGGGGGCACTGCTACAGGGGGAACAGCTACTGGGGCAAATCAACTTGGGACACTACTACAGGGGGCACAGCTACAGGGGGCAAATCTACAGGGGGCAAAACTACAGGGGGCACTGCTACAGGGGGAACAGCTACTGAGGCAAATCAACTTGGGACACTACTACAGGGGGCACAGCTACAGGGGGCACTGCTACAGGGGGAACAGCTACTGAGGCAAATCAACTTGGGACACTACTACAGGGGGCACAGCTACAGGGGGAAAATCTACAGGGGGCACAACTACAGGGGGCACTTCTACAGGTGGAAAAGCTACTGGGGGCAAATAAACTGGGGGCACTACTACAGGGGGCACAGCTACTGGGGGCAAAGCTACTGGGGGCAAATCTACTGGGGTCACAGCTGCTGGGGGAACAGCTACTGAGGCACAGCTGCTGGGGACACAGCTACTGGGGGCACATCTACTGGATGCACAACTACTGGGGGCACAGCTACAGGGGGAACAAGTACAGGGGGATAACTGTGGCCATGCCCCTTACCTATGAAGAAGCTATGCCCCTATTTTTGACCATGCGCCTTTGGCGCGCACCAACTCTGTTTTACCAAGGAGGGCACCACAAGAAACTTTTGTTTGCCCTGGGTGCCACAAGGTCTAGAAACCGGCCTTGATCACAAGCCTTATCATGCCTACACAAACTGCTGGTTGCTCTGCACTTCTTTGCTACTAGGAACTTTCAGTCAGTGAGGGAGGGTGATAGAGATGTCCAACTTTTCACGCTACCTGGGCCAAGTCCTTGCTGCACTCGAGTCCCTCACCAGCACCTATATCTGTGTCCCTAGCCAGGAGTCACAGTGGCATCATGTCAGGTTAGCTTTTTCTAGGATTGCAGATATAACAAATGTCCTTGGTGCTATAGACTGCATGCATATTGAACTGAGACCACATGGGGCAAGAGAACATATGTTCCTTAATCACAACCACACCTATTCCACCAATGTTCAGGTGGTTTGTGATGCAAACCAAAGAATCATGAGCGTTGTGGTTGGCTATCCTAGCTCATGCCATGATTTCTTTATCCTCAGTCAGTCATCCCTGTGTGCTAAGTTTTAGGCAGAACAAATGCTGGAGGAAAAGTGGATTGGTAAATATACATTCTACTGGTTACATAATCATCAAAAACACTCATTATTTGGCTTTACAGGGGACTTGGGGTATGGATGTTTCTCCTGGCTTCTGACTCTATTGTCATTTCCTGAGAGTCCATTTGATAGAACATACATTTGTATTGATAAGTTCTGTGACATTGTGTGTTGCATAACTGTGCCTTAATCAACCACTTCCAGAGGATGATGCAGTGTACAGACAGCAGGCAGGGCTACTGGTTTCATCTGGTGCCTCTGTGAGAACAGTGAGTGGGAGGCAGGATAGGGTTTTGGTGATAGCCAACTACTTCACAGTAAGTATATTACACAACATTGCTATCTTTAAAAAAACTAAAAATGTGTATCCTAAAATTGAAATCACTCAGAATCCTGCACAATGTACTGAGAAAGTGTTAATTTATGTGTGTGTTGCCTGCACTCTAAATGAATGTTTTTCCTCACCTGTGATAAAATACGTATCCTAAGAAGATCAACACAGGTGAGGGTATGGGTCATTAGGTCGACCACTGTTGGTCGAAAGTGACTAGGTCGACAGTCATTAGGTCAACCACTATTGGTCAACATGGTCACTAGGTCGACATGGTCACTAGGTTAACATGTACTAGGTCGACATGGAAAAAGGTTGACATGCGTTTTTCACATTTTGTTTCATCTGACCTTTTTCATTCTTTCGACTGTCGACCTAAGTGCCGTATGCCACAGGTGATGCCCTTCATAATGAAAGATTACACTTCATGTGCAAAGCATGTAGTCCCTGTGTGCTGCAGCCAGTTCTGAAAGAGTGCTTAACATTGCTGACATCACTTAGAGATAAAGTATGTGACTGCATTTCACCCATATGTTTTCACTGATATGTCAGTGTAGTTACACATTTTTAAACCATAAAAAATAAACATAACAATTTTACACTTCTTTTAAGGATCGTTATGTTTCCAAATAACTAACTGCATGAGAAAAAGATTTACAGTCAAAAATAATTGCAAGGAAACAGAAAAAACTGGTTTATCACAAGTTTTCTTTTTTTCAACAACACCATATAATGTTAGTGAATTCACATTAATGTGGTATTTATGTTTGCAAATTAAGCAAGAATTACTGTAGGGCTCAAACACAAACACAATAACTTTGTTTTTTTAAAACCATAGAAATAGCAATGAAATCAGTATTTGTTCAGCTGACAAATTCAACCGAGAATGTTTTTTTTGCAGCTTGCAAATATACATGACAAATACAAATTAAAACAAAAATATTTATTAAATTTACAAAAATCAGGCCAAAGTAACCTTAAATGCTTAATAATCTGCATGATATAAACAGCAAAGCTGTGTAATCAGCATAATATTAACAATCTATCTGATCAGCTTAACAATTTGAAAAACTTTTTTAAAGAGTAACAGAACAAGATAATAATAATTGCTTTGGTTCATGCATATCAATGAATGCTAAATAAGTATATTTGTAAATGTAATAATGTCATTGTGTATAATATTTAAACAAATGTTTAACATTGTCTACTTTTAGATGGATGGCTAGGGCAGGATGAGGAGCGGCAAAGCTTAGCAGTACAACGTCTAGTACAGGCCTGGGTGCATTGGTACATGTGAGGGGTTGGCACTACTACTGGCAGTACTTGAGGAAGGCAAATTTGGTGTCTTAGCGAATTTCAATTTTCATTCTTGTCCCTAAGAAGATTGTTTTGGCTTTCAAAAAGACATATGAAATTTTGTTGAAATGCTATATTTGAATTTGTTTGTGCCACTAAAAGACAGTGATTTACTTCTAAGATTCTGGCCATAATACCAAACTCTCTGACAACTTGGGGGTAAATTTACTAAGATGGGAGTTCTATTTAAGATGAGATGTTGCCCATAGCAACCAATCAGATTCTATTTCTCATTTATCTAGCACCTTCTAGAAGATAATAACTGGAATCTGATTGGTTGCTATGGGCAACATCCCATCTTAAATAGAACTCCCATCTTAGTAAATTTACCCCTTGGTGTTAACATGGCTGACATTTTGATTCATAGTACAAACATTTTCAGTTAAAAGCATGAAATCTGCATTAATTTCTGTAATACAACTGTGACGTTTTTAAAAATTATAACATATTTGTGACAAGTGTGTGTCTAGTGGTGTCACATACCGGTCATGGAATGAAGCAATGGAGGAAGGCAAAGGCAGCATCAGCACCTGCTTTTATTCTTGGCTCCTCTAAGTCTGGGCTGGGTGGTCGTGGAGTTTGGTGCCGTAGTGATATGCTGGTAAACAAATTTAAAGTGAATGTCCCATTCTCTTCTGTTTCCACAAGGTCAATTCTTGGGGATTGAGATTTATTACTCTCTGAGTATAAAGAAAAACATCAGGTCAGTATGAGTGAATGGAGGAAAAACAAGGGTACACCCAGCAGAATGACTAATTGCGGTGTCCGAACAAAAAAAAAAAAACAGTTGAAAAAAAATCAGCAAGGGCTCCCCCAAAACAGTTTGCCATTGCAATATGCAACAAATTTGTTTTGTGGCACAAATGGAAATATTATGAATTACGATGGTTGTTTTATCATCCACAAGGCAGCAGTGACGTGCGGTGGGGTGAGGCAGGTGAGGCAGAGCCTTTCCTGTCATACTAACGTTTGTACCAGAGTTTTGATTGTATAAAGTATATGAAAAATACAAAGAATATGTTTGAAATGTCTTCTTTGCATTATTCTAATCATTTTTATAGCTAAAACTCTGGAGCAAAAAGTCTATGGCAGGTGAGGCAGTGCCTCACCTGGGTAACTTTTCTGCACATCTCTGATCAAAACTCACCAAATTTCCAGAAGTTTATACTGCTGCACCTGTGTATAATGCCCACATGAACCCTTTGGCTCATATATTGTGTTTAAATCTGGTTCTGGTGCTAGCCAGTGCCTCCTGAGCCATTTAGCTCACCGCACGTCCCTGCAAGGCAGACACTTGTGGAGTTCAGCATCACAAACTGAGTTGTAATGCATTTACTCATTGCACAAAAAATAAATAAACCTGACTTTTCTTTCAGACTAATAATGGTCATATTTTTTTCAAAACTAACCAAACACAAGATGGGCTACAAAAACAAGATTTTTAACAATCTAAATTTGCAAACACACTGAGCACATTAAACTAACATGACAAAGGTTAGCATTATCATATTACTCACCCTCTTTTTGTGGGGCATCCATGTCCTGCACATAGAGCACCTGAACCACTTCTAGGGGAATTATGACCCACAGTGACTCTTTGTAGTCCAGCCACTCCTAATTGAAGGAGAAGCCAGTGCTATTCTGTCTATCCTGGATCTAGTGGTCATCTAATGCTTCACACAATGTTTTATGTAGTTGAAAAGCTTTTAGGCCACCTCTACAGTGAGCTTCAGTATGTAAAACAGTTGACTTCCTCCATGATTTGGTGCCAGAGAGAGTTCCTCCGGCTATTTGTCCTGGAGGAGTAGTAGCCATAGAGGTAGTCATAATGGTGTATGATTCCCTTGACCAGGGGTACATTCACCTCATATGTAAAGTGCACATTGTGCTCACTGGTTGTCTTGCCAACAGCTACAATCACCTCATCTTCACCCTCATCCTCCTCATCCCAGTCTGTCTGTCACAGGGCTCTGTACAGACATGTCCTCTCAGATATTTTTTTAAAGGGACAATCACTTACAAGGCAAAACCATGCCTTGAAAGTGATTGTCTCTTTAAAAAACATCTGAACTTGGCCGGCAAACCTGCACCTCCGGCGATCTCGGACTGCATCTCGCCTTATATCTCAACAGGCCTCCAGCTAACATTCTTCTCTTCCATTACAACAGAACACACTTAACACTGATAAAAGAAAATAATAAACCCCTCCACCACTACCTCTCTCACACACACATTACACTCCCACAGCACAGACACTCACAAGCCAAAACTTAAAATGACAGGACAAAAACAAAGCACACTTTAAAAAGGACAAAGACAGCACAAAAACACAAGATAACTTACAATCTCAGACAACAATCACAAAATGAATTCTCCTCTCCAAAAATTGTGCAACCACCTCAACCACACATGCCACCAATGCACGTGTTCTCTGCAGTTTGTGGGCATTTTTATAACATGATGATGTCACTGTAGCGTGTGTATATTTGGACCAATTGGAATGTGTTTGGGGATTTTGATGCATTACTGTGACTTGTGGTGCGAATTTAGGGGCGACTTGTGGAGGTATTTGAGCTGTGGCTTGTGGTGAGATTTGAGGTACGACATGTGAAGTGAAATGGGGCATGAATTGTTTTGTGCTGGCATACAATTTTAGAGACATTCTAATGTGAAGTTATTGCAACTTATAGTGCATTCAAGTGCAACTTCTAAAGCAACTTCCCATGCAAAAACTGCAAAATCAACTCAAATCGCATATGCCAAAATCCGACTACATATACCATCGAAAGACAAGGCGCAAGCCCAAAAGTTTTTGTTCGTAAAGTTTCCTTTTTTTAGTTCCGGAGATTAGGAGTGAAAAGGGGCAATTATGGGCTATTTTTTTACTCTCCCAAAAATGATTCTTTGTAAATTTCCCCCCAACAGGTTATGTTTGAGGATTTCTGTCTTTGGAAACAGGTTGGATAAATACTGACCCAGTAAAATAAATTAACTCTTCTGTGCATAATTTAGGAAATCCACAAAACATGACCCGTTGGTGGTACTTGAGGACGGGAGTTGAAAAAGGCCTACACTTTTAAGAGTTATAATGATCTTTCAGTCTAACTTTGTTGATTGTCTGTTTTTTTTGCCATTATGATAACAATATGCTACTTCCTGCATTGCAACTTTGCACAAATAATGCATCAGAGGATATAAAAACAGCCTGTTCTAAAACAGCTTTTATACAGATACTTCAATTGCTGTGCAACAGCTGTATGTTCTTGTATGTTGTGACGTGTGGTGAGGTCAATGGCTGGGGAGGCACTGGCTAAATTACCCCCCCCCCCCCCCCCCAAAAAAAAAAAAAATCCCCTGGCTAATCTTGATTGAGAAAAAAAAATGGTGTGGGGTTCCCCTTATTTAACAATAACCAGTCCAGGCAGGATAAAACCATAGCAGGACAGACACTCTGTGTGGGGTCTCCCTACCATCACATTAACCACCCCAAACTTGTCAGCCCAGGGCTGGAATTCCCCTTATGGCGGTGGGTACAGGCAGGGCTGCCACCAGAAATTGTGGGGCCCGGGACTTACAAAATAGGCATCGCCCCCCAAAGAAAAAGACAAATAAAATTTTATATATATATATATATATATATATATATATACACACACACACACACACACACACACAAAATAAATAAATATTTACACATTGTCTTTTTTCTCTCTCTTTGGGCCTTTTAATATATGTATGATTGTTTTATTTATGCCCGTTACCAAATTACAATATATCAACATTACATGGGGTTCTCCCTTTTTCTTGTTGGTTCTCGGTAAGCAACTATTTATTCATATCATAGTAGTGGTCATTCCGAGTTGATCGCAGCCTGCAATCAACTAGTCCACACCTATGAGGGAGTGTATTTTAGCTTAGCAGGGCTGCGATCGCTTGTGCAGCCATGCTAAGCTAAAAAAATTTCAAGCAGGACAAAACTAGCCCTGGACATACATACCCTGTGCGACGATCTCAGCAATGCTAGGGCCCGCTTTGACGTCAGATATCCACCCTCCGTCCTCCTGGAACACCTGCGTTTTCTTCACCACTCCTCGAAAACGGCTCCAAACGGTCTGGTGATGCCTTCTTTCTGTCAATCTTCTTGCGGTCGGCTCTGCGACCACTTTCTTTGTTGGACGCAACGTAACCCGGTGACCACTGTCGCCAGGCAATGACACGCGTGCGCAGTGTGGCCGTTGCGCATGCCAGACCCGTTTGCACTGCAGCAACAAACCGCTGCGTGCGAACGGGTCAGAATGACCCCTAGGGGTAAATTTACTAAGCTCCCGATTTTGACCGAGATGCCGTTTTTTCATCAAAGTGTCATCTCGGTAATTTACTAAGCAATAATCACGGCAGTGATGAGGGCATTCGTAATATTTTGAAGTCCTAGGAAAAAAATCACGAATGAATACACCATCGGTCAAAACGCGGCTGTTTAAGTATGAATCTCGGTCATTTACTAAGAAGTGCAAAGCAAAAAAAAAAAAAACACTGCCGTGAAAAATTACAACTCGTAAAAAAGTGCTAAAAAAAAACAGACCTTTTTTTTTTATTCGTGATTGGATAGGCATGCACGGATCCATGAGATCCGTGCATGTATATCAGTGGGAAGGGGTGGGAAAGTGCTTATTTTTTCAAAAAAAATTGCGTGGGGTCCCCCCTCCTAAGCATAACCAGCCTCGGGCTCTTTGAGCCGATCCTGGTTGCAGAAATATGGGTAAAAAATTGACAGGGGTTCCCCCATATTTAAGCAACCAGCATCGGGCTCTGCGCCTGGTCCTGGTTCCAAAAATACGGGGGACAAAAAGAGTAGGGGTCCCCCGTATTTTTAAAACCAGCACCGGGCTCCACTAGCTGGACAGATAATGCCACAGCCGGGGGTCACTTTTATATAGTGCCCTGCGGCCGTGGCATCAAAAATCCAACTAGTCACCCCTGGCCGGGGTACCCTGGGGGAGTGGGGACCCCTTCAATCAAGGGGTCCCCCCCCCCCAGCCACACAAGGGCCAGGGGTGAAGCCCGAGGCTGTCCCCCCCCCATCCAATGGGCTGCGGATGGGGGGGCTGATAGCCTTTGTTGTAAAAGAAAAGATATTGTTTTTAGTAGCAGTACTACAAGTCCCAGCAAGCCTCCCCCGCATGCTGGTACTTGGAGAACCACAAGTACCAGCATGCTGCGGAAAAACGGGCCCGCTGGTACCTGTAGTACTACTACTAAAAAAATACCCCAAAAAACACAAGACACACACACCGTGAAAGTATAATTTTATTACATACATACACACATACATACATACATACTTACCTTATGTTCCCACGCAGGTCGGTCCTCTTCTCCAGTAGAATCCAAGGGGTACCTGTTGAAGAAATTATACTCACGAGATCCAGGGGTCCAGGGTCCTCGGGGAATCCAGGTGTAATCCACGTACTTGAAAAAAATAACAAAACGGACACCCGAGCCACGCACTAAAAGGGGACCCATGTTTGCACATGGATCCCCTTTTCCCGACTGCCAGAAACCCACTCTGACTGATGTCTAAGTGGGTTTCTTCAGCCAATCAGGGAGTGCCACGTTGTAGCACTCTCCTGATCGGCTGTGTGCTCCTGTCCTAACTGACAGGCAGCACACGGCAGTGTTACAATGTAGCGCCTATGCGCTTCATTGTAACCAATGCTGGGAACTTTCTGCTCAGCGGTGACGTCACTTTAGGTCAACCGCAGGGCAGAAAGTTCCCAGCATTGGTTACAATGTAGCGCATAGGCGCTACATTGTAACACTGCCGTGTGCTGCCTGTCAGTTAGGACAGGAGCACACAGCCGATCAGGAGAGTGCTACAACGTGGCGCTCCCTGATTGGCTGAAGAAACCCACTTAGACAGAAGTCAGAGTGGGTTTCTGGCATTCGGGGAAAGGTGACCCATGTGAAAACATGGGTCCCCTTTCAGTTCGTGGCTCGGCTCTGCGTTTTGTTTTTTTATTCAAGTACCTGGATTATAAATGGATGCGACGAGGACCCTGGGCCCCTGTATCTCGTGAGTATAATTTATTCAACAGGTACCCTTGGATTCTACTGGACAAGTGGACCGACCTGCGTGGGAACATAGGTAAGTATGTATGTATGTATGTTTGTGTGTATGTATGTAATAAAATTATACTTTCAAGGTGTGTGTGTCTTGTGTTTTTTGGGGTATTTTTTTAGTGGTAGTACTACAGGTACCAGCGGGCCCGTTTTTCCGCCGCATGCTGGTACTTGTGGTTCTCCAAGTACCAGCATGCGGGGGAGGCTTGCTGGGACTTGTAGTACTGCTACTAAAAACAATATCTTTTCATTTACATCAAAGGCTATCAGCCCCCCCATCCGCAGCCCATTGGATGGGGGGGGACAGCCTCGGGCTTCACCCCTGGCCCTTGGGTGGCTGGGGGGGGGGGACCCCTTGATTGAAGGGGTCCCCACTCCCCCAGGGTACCCCGGCCAGGGGTGACTAGTTGGATTTTTGATGCCACGGCCGCAGGGCACTATATAAAAGTGACCCCCGGCTGTGGCATTATCTGTCCAGCTAGTGGAGCCCGGTGCTGGTTTTAAAAATACGGGGGACCCCTACTCTTTTTGTCCCCCGTATTTTTGGAACCAGGACCAGGCGCAGAGCCCGATGCTGGTTGCTTAAATATGGGGGATCCCCTGTCATTTTTTTCCCAATATTTTTGCAACCAGGATCGGCTCAAAGAGCCCGAGGCTGGTTATGCTTAGGAGGGGGGACCCCACGCAATTTTTTATTTAGATTTTACAGTGTTTAATTTAAAAAAAAAAAAAAAAAGAACCCCAGCACGGATCACACAGATCCGGCCGAGATTAATTGTAAAAAAGTCGGCAGTGTTTTGCTAATCACTGCCGTAAAAAAAAAAAAAAACACGAATGACATCGACATCGGAAGAAAAGAAAAACCCGAATACGACAGCTTAGTAAATTAGTCGTAATAAATTCAAAAAGTTGCAGTTTTACACTTTCGATGTCATTCGTGATTGAACTTTGACCTTTTTCCGAAAATTACGAATGTTAGTAAATTTACCCCCTAGTGTGCAGATAACCTTTTCTCCGAATATACAATACAAACCTGGTCTTGATGAATATTCCATCCGTTCACCACGCGGTCCATGTCCCAATCCTCTGCTCCTACCTCAGTCCTGCGGGCCGGCACCAGCCTTCTCTTCTCTTCCCTGTCCGTCATGCCGTGGTCCGTGTCCCAAACCACTCCTCTGCTCTTCAGACTACCGTGCGGCAGATCTTCTCCCCTTCACTGGTGCGGCATGGCGTCAAGACGTCACGCCGTGCTGTACAATAAACTTTATTGTACAGGAGAGCAGGAGCCGCGCTGGGGGTGATTCTTCTCCTACAGCAACTGCTGCAATAGCGGTGGGCGGCAGCGTGGGTGGGAGAATGGACAGGGGCAGCAATAACAGACGGCAGTATGGCAGTATGAGCTGTCTGGATCCTCCACTCTCGGTCAGAGTGGCCGGGCCCGGGACACCTTGATGGTGGCCCTGGGTACATGGTATGTTAATATTATTCTTTACAAGCAACCTACAGGTCCCAGCAAGCCTGCCCCAGCATGCTGGCACTTGTAGAACCACTAGTGCCAGCATTCCTGGACAGTAAGGGCCCACTGGCACCTGTATTCTACCTGTAAAGAAAATACTAAAATAAAAACAGGACACTTAATTTTGTAATAGTTTATTATACAGCATCTTCATCTGGGAGGCTGCAGCCTAAACTCTTTTACATTGCTACCACCTCCCCAGGGCTTGTGGTGTCTTCACCTGGTGGGCAACATTCTTTAAGCTCTTTTACATGGCTGCCACCCACCAATACTTCATGCATCTTCAGTATTCTGGAGATCTTGCATGCTCCTTCCCCACTGGCTGACTGCCAGCTGCTGTCTTGCGCTGGCTCATATAAGCTAGCCAGAGGGGGCAAGACAATGGCATGGCAAGCCATGACTGGCTTGCTGCAGCCATCTTGAATTAAAAAAAGATTATGCCATGTCACCATTTTCAAAATGGGAACTGCAGCCAAACTATGCATAATGGCTGATGGGAACAGGATCCCCCAGGATCCAAGCCAAATGCCATGCCCACTATTTCTGCTACAAGTGCTAAAGTGGTCCTAGAGAGGTGGTGGAACTCACCTCCCGGCGCCCATGTAATAAAGGGATTGCCTACGGCACACAGTCTCAAAAGGGGCATTGTCTCAAAAAGAAAGGGTAGTGGTCGCGCAATAGTATCCCCAGTTAAAATTATGCCACACTGTAGCACAATCTTATTCACAATACACCACATAGTCGTGTCCCTTATTCATGTTATGACACACATTAGTGCCCCTTATACACAAAGCCCACAGTAGTAGCACCCTAATACACATAATGCAGACAGTAGTAGCACCGCTAATACACATAATGCCCACAGCAGTAGCACCCCTTATACAATGCCCACAGCAGTAGCGCCCCTTATACAATACCCACAGTAGTAGTGCTCCTTATGCAATGTCTCCTGTAGTGGTAGTGCCCACAGTGGTAGTGCCCTTTATGTAAAGCCCATAGTAGTGGTGACCCTTATGCAATGCCCACAGTAGTAGTGCCCCTTATGCAATGTCTCCTGTAGTGGTAGCCAGAGCTGGTGCAAGGTTTCTCAGCACCCTAGGCACATCCTCCCCCGCTGCCCCCCCCCCCCCCACACACACACACACACTTCAATACCCAGCTCCTGAGGTGTAAAAGAGTATTGGGGTTCGGTTAGCGGTAATCATGCTAGGGTTAGTTTACTGGATTGGGTTAGGATATTTGGGATATGGCATTAGGGTTGTTTTAGTGGTTTGTGTTAGGGAATTAGGGTTAGTTAGGGGTGTGGGGTTAGAGTATTAGGGATAGGCTATTAGGGTTGGTTTAAGGTATTAGGGTTAGGGGTCATGATTAGGGAAATGTTTGGATATATTATATATAGATATTGATAGATAGACTCCTTTACTTATGGGTGGCACTCCACGGATTTCAAAGAAGTATGCACATACGCATAAATAGCTTAACAACGTTTCAGATGCATCGTAAGATGCTGTACTACAGCACCTGAAACATTGATAAGCTATTTCTGCTATGTGCATACTTCTTTGAAATCCGTGGAGTGCTGCCCATAAGTACAGGAAAATGTTTGAAATTAGCAATTTCTGGGAGGACACTCGGGTGCATGCAAAAGCTTTTCTGTTTTCTTTAAAAAAAAAATATATATATATATATATATATATAGTATACATACACATAAACACCAGAGGTCCGGCTGTCCCGAGTATTGTATAATGGTCTGGGTGCCCACAAATGAACAAGTATATAAGAGACGGAGGTGCAGCACTCACAGATATAGAAATACACTTACTACCGCAATATGTCCCAGCAACGTTTCAGTGCCTTTATTCACGGTACTGTCATCTGCCTGACAGTGTTGTGAATAATTGTATTTCTTTACATGTGAGTGCCGCACCTCCATGCCGAGCTTGGCTCTCCACCGTCGCCGCCAGTCAGGGCGGGCTGGGAGGGGGGTATACAGGCACTGAGTGGATGGTGTGGTTACGGTACACTGGAAGGGATTTGTATAAGACTCTAGCAGATGGTGAGCAGGCCAGGAATACCAATTAGGGGTGGGAAGTTGTAGCTCTTGCCATACAGGATTCTGGCAGGTGGCAACATGTTAGGAATGCTAGTTACAGCTAAGGGTTGCGGCTCCAGCTGTACAAGATTCCGGCAGATTATAACAGGCCAAGAATGCAGAATATACAGTAGCTGAAGGTTGCAACTCCAGCCATACAGGACTCTGGCAGATGACATCAGGCCAGGAATACAGGTTATAGCTGAAGGTTCCAACTTCAGCTGTGTAGGATTCTGGCAGATGACAGGAGGACAAGTATACAAGTTATAGCTGAAGGTGGCAGCACCAGCTGTGTAGGACTCTGGCAGATGACAGCAGGCCAAGTATACAGGATCAGCTGAAGGTTGCGGCTCCATCCGTACAGTACTCTGGCAGATTACAGCAAGCCAGGTATACAAGACAAACTAAAGGTTGCGGCTCCAGCCATACAGGACTCTGGAAGATTACAGCAAGCCAGGTATACGGGATAAGCTGATAGTTGCAGCATCAGCTGTACAGGACTCTGGCAAAAGACAGCAAGTCCGGTATACAGGATATCTTCCATGAACCAACATGAGTAGAACCAGGATCTAGCTTCCAAAACCAGGAACAGAGGACCAAGGGCTCGCGCTTACTGGCATGAACTATAACCATCAGCGCATGGCAGGACTGACTGTAAGATAAAGGGGCAGCAAGCAATCATAAAGCCCCAGCAGCCAAGCCCCCTTTGAGTAACTGCTGCACATCTCCCACAGCCTCCTGTTGCCCAGGACCCCCAGCGGCCGCCCAGAGTCTTGGTTGCCTAACGATCACAGGGAAGCCGCTGGGTCAGAAGTACCCTGACGTACCGGTCACTTACCAATTAAATTGTTTTTTTACCACAAAGTAAGGTTCACCTTCAGTTAAAGCAGAGATTACCTTACCATTTACCAGTACCATGGTTTAAAAAGCATTGGACAAGTTGCCATCATTCTGTTGATCTCGCCCAAAGTCCTGCAAAGTCACATTTTCAACAAAGGGTGCAGGTGCACCATACACCATTAAAATTATTAAAATTATTATAACCATAATATAATATTTGAGGTTCTTGGCATATATTGGCCAGTATATGAGCCTGCCCACCTGCTTCACAGTGACCTCATCGGACAGGTCCCTGAATGTAAAAGAAAAGAAGAGGACAGCAGTAAAGTGTTAGAATGTGAAGTTTAGCTGAGCAGTGTTAGAAGTGTAAAAAATATGTGAAAAAAGCTACATAAATATAAAACAACACAATGTGATATATGTGTTAAAAGTAAATGTAAGGTGGTGATGCCACTGTGTGATGCCCTGGGGTAGTTTGGCTGGGGTGGTCTGGGGGTGCTCTGCATCCCAGAGGTGAACCCCTATAGTGTTAGGGACCTGTCCGATGAGGTCACCGTGAAGCAGGTGGGCAGGCTCATATACTGGCCAATATATGCCAAGAACCTCAAATATTATATTATGGTTATAATAATTTTAATGGTGTATGGTGCACCTGCACCCTTTGTTCCTATGTTGTAGTATTACAGTACTTAGTCCCAGCAAGGTAGCACATCCCATTATAATAAGCTAGGGTGTGCAGTCCAGGCCCCGTTTCCATAAAGTCACATTTTCACCAATGTGGGACCAATGTGTCTCAATATCACTTTCCCCTTGTTGTTTACTGGCAAGAGAGGGCTTTACAGTCATACAGCCTAGGTATCCAGTAGATCTTGGCCCCCTGGGACAGCTCAGCCACTGTCCATCTGTCAATGTCATGTCAGATAACTACCTCCTGTAAAAGTGAAAAGTCACAGCCCAGGATTAGAGGATAAGGAGGTTTGGATGCTACTGCAGATACCATTGTTACTGCTCATCCTTTAATCACTACCGACAGGTGCACCCATGGGAATTCTTCTATGTCCCCATGTATACACAGCACCTTTACTGGGGTAAAATCTGGTCAGAGATGATCAACAATCCACTGCCAGTACCAACCAAGGCCCAGATATCCCTGCCTTCAATCTGTCCCATCAGACGAAATATGGTGGCTTCAGCTAGGGAAATACTTCCAGCCGCCATGCTGACTACAGGTCATTCTGTTTTCCCTGTGCTGCAATCCATCGGCTCACCCTGCTTTGGGCAGTCCTGCCTTACATGACCGGGTTAACTGCACTCAAAGCAGGGAACTGGGATCTGGACCTAGGTACTAGCTGTAACCCTTGCTTGGCTTTATTCAATTTTACTAGGGCAGGTACACTCAATCACCACTGCTAACCCCTGAAATGTCTGGGGGGTCAGCCTGCAGGGCCCAGTGTTGCACACCATGTTCTAATACCTGTATAGCCTGGTCTAGAGCCACCACTTCCACTACCCACTGAGCAAAGTTTTTATCCTGCTGTAGCCAGGCTTTACTCAGTATGGACAATTTTGCCAGTAGGACCCTTGGAGGTTCAGATGGGTTTTGCAGCCACACATTTAATTCTTGGGCTTTCCTGGGGCCTGTCATCCCAATCATGCTGAGTACAGTCTCCTTTAAACAGGTATTGTAGCTGGCCTTAGACACCTTTAAATCAACATAAGCTCTCTGTTACTTCCATGTGAGATAGGGAGCTAATATGACAGCCCACTGTATTCAAAGATGCTCATATATGCTTCTATGTCATCTGCCAGGGTAAGCTTTTGTAGCACCTCTCACTCCTGCCTACCTTTTCTTATTTTTGTTAATTCAGTATGCATTAACTGAATCAGAGTTTGGTGCCCAGCAATCTGAGTCTGTTGCCCAGCTGCTAAATCAGCCATTACTTTAAATAAATCTTTCTGGTGCACCAGTTCCACTGACCACTCCACCACAAATAAACAAACTTAACATATTTCCTGGCTTTCCAGTCACATATGCAAAAAATAAAAGTAACCTTGTTTAACCTGCAAAATACTGCTGTTTTACTCACTGATCCAACTGCCAGACTGCTTTCTCTTGGGTCCTTTGCTGCATAGTAGCGTCCAGCAAGGGTCCCTGTTCAGATGCCAAATGTAACAGGAATCACATAGACAGGATAAACTTCACTACTTTATTTCTTTGTTAGGCAGGGCAGTACAGGGAACTTTCAGCATAGCAGTGCAGTTTTACACCAGTACAGGTACATAGCAGTGCAGATCACATCAGTACAAGTTCATAGCAAATATACAAGTTCACCTTAGTACAGGTCCAGTAGCCCTAACGTACCCGCACCCCCTTCTGGATGCTAGTTACTATCAGAAGCATTGTTCCCTTGTGCCTGGAACCCTTTTAACACACTCTTACAGGTGTCTGTAATCAACTGCTTCTCAACCATGAACAAAAGTAAAGTAATACATTACCTGGATTATCATTAGCCACAATGCTGCAATTCTAAATCCATGTCAGTTCTGTGCTGTCTATGCCACACTCCATCTCACTTAGCATCAACCACCCCAGTGAAGCTAAGAGTGATATATATGTATGTATATATACACATACAAATGTGTGGAGCTCAGAGACTATGTAACAAAGCCAAGAAACAACAGGGTGTAGGGATTAACATTTCAGTATTCAAACTGTCATCAAAATCAATCGATTCTAATTTCTAATGACAGATTACATAGGCTCTGGGTGCTGCACTTTTCTACATCTGTCTACTTGATTGTGGGGGCACCAGCCACGGACAGTTTCATTAAAGAAGTCCTGGATTCCTCAATATAATATATGCAGTTATTTATATTTATGCAGGTATTTGATTTTAGATTTTTATACTAAAAGTGTTATTTGATTCTTTTACTAAAATTAGTAAATTATCTTTTGTATGTTGGCTTTCAGCAACATACTGTTTTTTGGTTAATTCAGTGGTGGATCTTTGTATTCGAACAGTCCCACACTTGCCAACTTATTTCCTACCCTAATTATCCTACTCTCAATTCTATTGTTTCTATGTGCAAAGGAATTAACACATATTTACTTCATCTACCATTAAAAAAAGATGAACTTGTAATTTATCCCAGTGGTTGCAGACAATTTTGACACTGATTCATATATTATACACATTAAAAAAGGAGATTTTGGGGTACTTACTGTTGAATCATTTTCTCTGAAACAGAATGGGGGACGCTAGACTAGGGATTGTAGGTTGGGACTATGGAGCAGGCGCTTAAAAAAAAAAACCCTGTAACTTTAAGATCTAAGCTTGTGCCCCCTGTAATCCCTAAAACATAAAAAAATCTTAGCAAGGAGAAGCAGTGACCCAGAAAATCTGTTGGAACAACAATGAAACAGAACACTAGGGAAACAACGGCCAAGACAAAACCCCACATGATTGAGCATTTGGGAGAGGATGCAGTGTACCCCAGCCTGATTTAGAGAAAAGGATTCAACTGTAAGTACCCAAAAATCTCCTTTTCTCCTATATCAAGGCTGGGGGACACTAGACAATGGGTCATTCAACAGCTGCCCCCAGGGAATGGAATGATCGGGCTGCTTGGCCTTAGAACAATTCCCCCAAAGTCGGTGTTGCCAGATGTAAAACACAAAGAAGTCACTGATGAAGAAATACCAGAAAGGATACATTTCTTTATCAAGTGGAAAGACTAAACAGCCTTTGGTTGGAACAAAGGAATCATATGTAGAACCACCCTATCATCACGAAAGAGGAGAAATGGTAACCTGCAAGACAAATCAATCAATTTGGAAACCCACCAAGCTGAAGCAATGGCCATAAGGAAGACCAGCTTCCAAATAATGAAAGAAAGGTCCACTGAATCCAAAGGCTTAAAGGGAGTCCACTTGAGAGCTGAGAGAACCACGTTAAGATGCCATAGACATACCAACTAATGAAACAGTAGTTGAACATGCAAAACACCTTATAAAAAGGTACAAACATCTGGAAGAAAGGCTAGACACTGCTGTAAATAGATTGTCAGGGCCGAAATCTGCACTTTCAAAGAACAAATTCATAATCTGTCCTCTAAAGCCCCATGAGGGAAGGTCAAGAAACCAGAGAGGCAAAACTTGGGAGGTATGAACTTGCCACTCTATACAACATAAAATGTAAATCTTCCATTGCTGTGGAATTTGCGTTACAAAAATGCTTTCTGGACCCGCACCATTGTACGGACTGCCAAAGAGAAAAACCATTAGCCTTTAAAAACCATGCCTGTGAAGTCAACCAAATTTTTAGATCATCAGCATACCGGGGCAGGAGCCACTATGAATACAGTCACTGGTTGTTCTTTGATCTACATGAATACCCAAGGCAAAAATGAGATTGGGGGGAACAAAAGTGCCAGATGAAAGTCCCATGGAACAGTCATGGCATCCACTGAGAAAGCCATTGGGTTCCTGGATCTCATACAAAGCTGGAACCTTGAAATTGCGTCAAGAGGCCATGCGGTTCACCAGTAGAAGGCCCCACTTCTGAACTAAGTGCTGGAAAACTTCTGGATGGACTCACCACATTGATTGGAAGAGCTTCTTAGAAGGTGACCAGAGGCTTTGGAGACAAAGATCTAAGGTCATAGCTCCCCAAATGAGGAGGTTTACATCCATGGGCATTAATGACCAAGGATCATACCCAAAGCAGATGATCATAAACCAGCCACCAACAGAGGATTTGGTGTGTACTAGCAGACAGAAGATGCTGAGATCTTAGGGACTCTGTGTAACCTGTCCAATTGTGGAGAATATCCCACTGGAATTCTCGCAAGTAGTACCTGGCATACTGAATGATCTTAAATGTGAATACCATTGTGCCCAACAACTTCAAGCACAGCAAGTTTGATGGACGTGATACAGACAGTATTCTAAATTCTGTAGTTTCCAGGCATTGGAATCTAGTTGAAATACACACTGTACAGGGGTGTTAAAGACCTACCCCAGGAACAGTAGGTGCTGACAAGGAATCTAGTAAGACTTCTCAAAATTCACTACACTGCCATGATCCTGAAGTGCCTGTATTGTGTTCTAAGTGTACTTGTAACCATGAAATCGAATTGGCCTATATGAACAGATCGTCTAAATAAGTTATTACTGTAATACCTTCCTTGTCTTCTTTGCGTAGCAGACTTGCTATCACTGCCATAATATTGGTGAAATCCAGTGGGTCATGGCTATCCCAAATGGCAGGACCTGGAATTGATAGTGAGCTGATCCAGCTGTAAACCAGAGAAGTGAGTGATGACCTGCCCAAACAGAAATGTGAAGCTACGCATCCCTAACATCCAGTAAGGCCAAAAATGAATTGTCCTCCATGCCATGGATCACAGATCGGAGAGACTCCAGCAGAAAATCATCCACCCAAAGCCTGGAGTTTAAAGTGCAGATAGATTCAAAATTGGGAGGAAGGAGCTGTTCAGTTTCCAAACAAGAAAGAGATTGGATTAAAATACCACTTCCTGTTTGGAGCAATAACACCTAATGAAAGAAGAGAATTGAAAGGCTGGTGTAATGCCACTATCTTCCCCATATGCTGGCAAAAGCGTTGATGAAATAATGCCATTGTTATGAGCCACGGCTGTGGCTCATTCCTGTTTTGCAGTTTTGTTCTGTATTTCATGTTATACTTCTGTTTATGTTCCCCGTGGGTGTCATGGGGTGCTCGGAGCTCACCCTTAAGGAGGGGATACTGTTATGAACCACAGGTAGTGGTTCATTCCTATTTTATGTTTATAAAGTTGTCTTGCATGCCAGGATTTCCTGTTGCTGTGTTTTAGAATACTCTTGTCTGCTGCCGCTGGTGAGTCTGTGTAATTGCAGCTTGTTCCCATGTGTTCAGCCTCACCTGGCTGCTAATTGCATCTTGTCAGTTTGGAATCATGCAACAGGGCAGCTGCATTGGATTATTAATTAGGCCTCTCTGTTATATGCTGGCTGACTGCAATTCACAGATGCTGGTGATATTCCTTGGTTCGCAGTCTGCTTGAAGTTTGAGCTGGTTCCTGTCAGTCCCTGTGTTGATTCCTGTGTCAGTCCCTGTGTCGATTCCTGTGTCAGTCCCTGTGTCGATTCCTGTGTCTGATCCCGTGTCCTGCTGTTAGGCGTTCCTGCCCTGAGTTCCAGTGGCTTTGCCTGTCCCTGGTCAAGTCTTCTGGCTTCCTGGTGTCCACCGGTCTGTCGTTTGGGATTCTGCCTGTCCTCCAGTTCTGAGAGTCGGCAGCATTAGAAGTTCCTGTCCGTTTGCCAGTATTCGTACCGGTTCCGTGAGTAGCGGCTCTCCCGCGTCCGTTGGCCTAGGCCGCGGTATTCCATTATTGTTTCTGTCCCTGGTGTTTTGCAGAGGGTTCTGCTTATGCTGTCACCGCCGGTACACAAAGGTATTGTGTCGGCGTGTGATCAGCATTTCCTTTGTTGTTCTTTTCCTTTGGCGGTTTCTCCGCACATACTTTAGGTTTTTAGTTAGCTTGTAGCCCCTGGCCTGTTTGCTTAGTTAGAGGTCCTTTTGTTATCATTCTGCCTCGGATTTCCCTTTGTCTCTCATTAAGACCGGGGGGCACCGGAGTTGGGCAGACATAATCCGCCCTTCAAACGTGGCTGCCAAGGGCTCAAGAAACCATAGTCTCGCAAGGGATTTCCGATAGCACGGGTGAGACAACAGAGTTAGGGCGCCAGGGGCTATTCCCTTTCCATTCCCCTTTCCCAGCGTTACGTCCTGGTGCTCTGGACTCACTTCATGAACATCTCCCTTGTTCTGAGCACCAGGAACCTAACATTATCACCAGCCATACCACAAAAAAGAAATAAAACTTTTTTTTCTTTTTTGGCCCAGTCCAGTGTCTAGTCTAGAATCCAGTCCTGTCTAGAATTCAGTGTGCAGAATCCAATCCGGTGTTTAGATTCCAGTCTTGTCTAGAATTCAGTGTGCAGAATCCAATCCGGTGTTTAGATTCCAGTCTTGTCTAGAATTCAGTGTGCAGAATCCAATCCGGTGTTTAGAATCCAGTCCTGTCTAGAATTCAGTGTGCAGAATCCAGTCCGGTGTTTAGAATCCAGTCCGGTGTTTAAAAAAAAAAAAAAAAAAGTCTTGTTTTGTTTTTACAAATTTAGTCTTGCCTTGCCTTGCCTTGCCTTGTCTTGCCTTGTCTAGTTTTAAATCCTCCTATGTCTACTATGCAAGCCCTGCAGGCATCTCTCGCAGCCCTGAACTCTGTATTCAGTGCTTTGAGACCAGAGCGACTAGAAGTTTTGCAGCAATCCCTAAAGCAACTGCAAAACCTTCTGACTAAAATCTTGCTCATTTTGCCAGAAGTCGTTGAGAGTACATCTATCTCTAAAGAGACTCTTGTTCACAGTATGGTGACAAGAGAATCCTCTGGTTTAATTGAAGAGAAAAGGTTTAAAAGTTTTCTGCGGCCCAGGCTCTCAGAAGAGGAGCGTCTGCGTCGCAGAAACTTAAACTTATGCCTATATTGTGGGGGTTTAGGCCATTATCTGCAGACCTGTGAGTTGCGCAAGCCAAAGTGTGGTGACGAGTCTTGCCCTCTGGCCAAGTTGAGTCATGATACAAGACCTACTCCTGTCTCTACTGTGGCAGAGGTACTTGTCACACAACCCACACAAAAAAACTCTCTGTCCTATAATTGGGGTCCTTGGGCAAGGGAGCCCCATTATAGATTCAGGAATCAAAAGAGAATGTTTCTCTCCTCTCTTGAGGTTCCTGTGGAAGCGGAGTTGCAAGTCCCTGGAGTGGTGCCCGATGCCCAGGGTCCTGGAGTGGTGCCCGATGCCCAGGGTCCTGGAGTGGTGCCCGATGCCCAGGGTCCTGGAGTGGTGCCCGATGCCCAGGGTCCTGGAGTGGTGCCCGATGCCCAGGGTCCTGGAGTGGTGCCCGATGCCCAGGGTCCTGGAGTGGTGCCCGTAGCCCAGGGTCCTGGAGTGGTGCCCGTAGCCCAGGGTCCTGGAGCGGTACCCGATGCCCAGAGTGCTGGAGCGGTACCCGATGCCCAGAGTGCTGGAGCGGTACCCGATGCCAAGAGTGCTGGAGCGGTACCCGATGCCCTAGCTTATAGAGGGACATCAAATATTATAGTTCAGGTGTCCATACCGGAAGGGGTCTCAGAAGCTGTTACCCCAGGTAGGGACTTGAAAAGCGCAACCCTAGAAAGGGTCTCTAAAACCATAGTTCTTGAGGGGAACTCGAGAAGCAAAACCCCAGAAGGGATCTTTGAAGTAATATCCCCAAGTGGGGTCTCGAGAGACGCAGCCCCAAAGAAGGGTCTAGAAGTCGCTTCCCCAAGAAAGAACTTAAGAAGCATAGCATTAGTGGAGGATCTGAACGTTATTGCTTCAGCAAAAGTCCCGGAAGTCATAGTCCCGGGAGAACTTTCGATAATTATCGACTCAGAGAGGGAGGCCGATGGCCCGATCCCAGTCAGGGAGGCCAACGGCCCGGTCCCAGTAAAAGAATCCAAGGTGCTGGCCCCAGCAGGGTTCCCGGAGGCCACTGCCCCAGCGGGGTTCTCGGAGGCCACTGCCCCAGCGGGGTTCCCGGAGGCCACTGCCCCAGCGGGGTTCCTGGAAGTCACTGCCCCGGGTGGGGTTCAGAAAGTCACTGCACCGGGTGGGGTTCAGAAAGTCACTGCCCCGGGTGGGGTTCAGAAAGTCACTGCCCCGGGTGGAGTTCAGAAAGTCACTGCCCCGGGTGGGGTTCAGAAAGTCACTGCCCCGGGTGGGGTTCAGAAAGTCACTGCCCCGGGTGGGGTTCAGAAAGTCACTGCCCCGGGTGGGGTTCAGAAAGTCTCAGCCCCGGGTGGGGTTCAGAGAGTCTCAGCCTCGAGTAAGGTCAATAGTGACCAGGTCCTAGCAAAGCACTCCAGTCAGTCAGATGGGAAGGAAACAGATCCTGACTCTGGTATCTCAACATCCATAATCTTTGATGGGGAGTTAGCCCATTTTTTGGCACTTTACAAACACTATTACATTATTATGTTGTCTAGACCATTTCTGGGCATCACTTCAGAGAACCTTGTGCTTTATCTGATTTATTCTTTTAGAGGAGAGCCTTTTGAGTGGGCGACCAGCCTAATGAAAGCTGAAGATCCCATTCTTTAGGATCCCCCAGCATTCAGTGATGCAATTATTAAAAGATATGGTTCCAAAGAAATTGGTTCAGGTTCCTCTAAGTCACCCGTCTTGTCTGCTGAGAGTCCACCAAATACTGTAAACTCGGCACAAGAGTCCCAGCCCGTTGTTTTGACTGCAGGATGTGCTTTTTTGACTTCTTCTTCTAATAATAGTACTTTACCAGAAAGTTCAGCTCCCAAGGGTAAGAGACCTGTCTCTGATTTGAACGCAGCCTTGCTGGGTGGTACCATCAGTTCAGACAATGTTTGGGGAATTACCTTGGTCAGACCTAAAGAGCTTTGTAAAAAGAAGAAGAAGAAAAATAAATAATTTTTGACTCTTGCCTTGATAAAAAATAAAAAAAATAAAAAGATTTTTTTTCCCTTGTCTAGTGTCCAGTTGCCACCATCAAGGGGAGGGCACTGTTACAAGTTGTTGCTACAACTTGTTTTTTGTTTTCTTGTCTGTTAGACCAGTGTGTCAGGTTTTTTTTTTTTTGTATCCCTTGTTCTGGATAGTCTGAATTTTGGGGTCTTTTGACCCCTCCTCAAGGGGGGGGTAATGTTATGAGCCACGGCTGTGGCTCATTCCTGTTTTGCAGTTTTGTTCTGTATTTCATGTTATACTTCTGTTTATGTTCCCCGTGGGTGTCATGGGGTGCTCGGAGCTCACCCTTAAGGAGGGGATACTGTTATGAACCACAGGTAGTGGTTCATTCCTATTTTATGTTTACAAAGTTGTCTTGCATGCCAGGATTTCCTGTTGCTGTGTTTTAGAATACTCTTGTCTGCTGCCGCTGGTGAGTCTGTGTAATTGCAGCTTGTTCCCATGTGTTCAGCCTCACCTGGCTGCTAATTGCATCTTGTCAGTTTGGAATCATGCAACAGGGCAGCTGCATTGGATTATTAATTAGGCCTCTCTGTTATATGCTGGCTGACTGCAATTCACAGATGCTGGTGATATTCCTTGGTTCGCAGTCTGCTTGAAGTTTGAGCTGGTTCCTGTCAGTCCCTGTGTCGATTCCTGTGTCAGTCCCTGTGTCGATTCCTGTGTCAGTCCCTGTGTCGATTCCTGTGTCAGTCCCTGTGTCGATTCCTGTGTCAGTCCCTGTGTCGATTCCTGTGTCTGATCCCGTGTCCTGCTGTTAGGCGTTCCTGCCCTGAGTTCCAGTGGCTTTGCCTGTCCCTGGTCAAGTCTTCTGGCTTCCTGGTGTCCACCGGTCTGTCGTTTGGGATTCTGCCTGTCCTCCAGTTCTGAGAGTCGGTGTCGGCAGCATTAGAAGTTCCTGTCCGTTTGCCAGTATTCGTACCGGTTCCGTGAGTAGCGGCTCTCCCGCGTCCGTTGGCCTAGGCCGCGGTATTCCATTATTGTTTCTGTCCCTGGTGTTTTGCAGAGGGTTCTGCTTATGCTGTCACCGCCGGTACACAAAGGTATTGTGTCGGCGTGTGATCAGCATTTCCTTTGTTGTTCTTTTCCTTTGGCGGTTTCTCCGCACATACTTTAGGTTTTTAGTTAGCTTGTAGCCCCTGGCCTGTTTGCTTAGTTAGAGGTCCTTTTGTTATCATTCTGCCTCGGATTTCCCTTTGTCTCTCATTAAGACCGGGGGGCACCGGAGTTGGGCAGACATAATCCGCCCTTCAAACGTGGCTGCCAAGGGCTCAAGAAACCATAGTCTCGCAAGGGATTTCCGATAGCACGGGTGAGACAACAGAGTTAGGGTGCCAGGGGCTATTCCCTTTCCATTCCCCTTTCCCAGCGTTACGTCCTGGTGCTCTGGACTCACTTCATGAACATCTCCCTTGTTCTGAGCACCAGGAACCTAACAGCCATGGTAGTGGATGCTGGAGTTCAATGACATAACGTCTGGAAATTATGTCCAGCACCCAAGACGACACCACCCACTGGTCTCTGAACTAGAGCAATCAGCCCCTGACTGCCTTTAGCTGCTGATCCCCTGCCAAGGAAGAAGCATGTTATGATAGACTAACCTCTATAGGACACACCCCTTCCCTGAAAGGAAGATCGATATGTCTGGAAATGAGGACCCTCACTGTTCTGAGGATGCCACATGAAGAAAAGTGCTTTTCTAGCCTGTTGCTTGGGCTATAATAATAATTAATAATAATTTTATTTATATAGCGCTCTTTCTCCAATAGGACTTAAGGCGCTTAACAGATACATAGCATAATATAGTACAGAAAATAATGAAGTACATTTTCATAAAATACAGAAGCATGAAGATACTAAAAGGGACATTATGGAAATGCTTGAGTAAACAGAAAAGTCTTGAGTCTACTTTTGAAGGATTCTATAGTTGGGACCTCTCACACTGTGCGGGGAAGTGAGTTCCATAGAGTCAGAGCCGCATGACTAAAAGCTCGACCCCCAGATGAATTACGGTAGATTCTAGGTACTGCTAAAAGTCCTTCATCTACAGATCGCAGTAATTGAGTGGGGCAGTATGGGGTCAGAAGCTGTTTCAGGTACCTTGGGCCTTGGTCATGTAATGCTTTGAAACTCAGTAAGCCAATCTTGAAGATGATTCGCCATCGTACAGGCAGCCAGTGAAGGGAGTAGAGGATGGGTGTTATGTGGCTAGAGCGGGGCTGGTTGGTTAATAGCCTGGCAGCTGTGTTTTGCACCAGCTGTAAGCGCTGCAATTCTTTTGCTGGTAGACCAAGGTAGAGGGCATTACAGTAGTCTAAACGAGATGTTACAAATGCATGTATGACTTTTGGCATATCATCTGAGGGAATTAAGTGCTTGATTCTGGCTACGTTCCTCAGGTGAAAGAATGAGGATTTGATTGTGGCTGATATCTGATGTTTAAGTGTCAAGCCACCATCCAGGACAACGCCAAGATTCCGCACAAGATCACTGGTCTGTAATTCTGAATCCCCGAGTGTAAGTCCAGTTGGTTGGCTATGCTGCAGTCTTGTCCTTTGATGTTGCGGTCGTATCATAAGGACCTCTGTTTTATCCGGGTTCAGTCGCAGCCAACTGGCGCTCATCCACTCCTGTAGTTCAGCTAGACATCCATTTAGGGTTGCTATTGGGTTATCAGTGCCCGGAGCAAAGGACAAGTACAGTTGTGTATCATCTGCATAGCAGTGGTAGACCAGGCCATGGCGCCTGATTATTTCACCCAATGGGAGCATGTATACTGCAAAAAGCATGGGGGATAGTATAGAACCTTGTGGGACACCACATGGCAATGGCACTGGTGGTGATGAGTATAATCCAGATGATACTCTCTGTGACCTGCCTGTGAGAAATGATTTGAACCAGCTTAGGACTGTGCCATCCAGACCACAGAAATGTATCAGTCGCTCAATCAGAAGCCCATGGTCCACGGTATCAAATGCTGCCGAGAGATCCAGAAGGATTAATATTGAATAGTCACCTCTGTCTTTTGCCATCAGAAGATCATTTAACACACACACCAGGGCTGTTTCAGTGCTATGTCTTCTCCTGAATCCTGATTGAAATGGATCATAAATATCATGGGTTGTCAGGCGGGTTTCCAGTTGATTTGCAACGACTTTCTCAATAACCTTTCCTAGGAAAGGAAGGTTTGATACCGGTCTGTAGTTGGTCATGCAGTCGGGATCTAAATTAGGTTTTTTAAGAAGCGGTCTAACAATTGTTTCTTTAGGGATTCAGGAAAAATGCCTGTCTGTAAAGAGCATTGAACAATTTTTGTAAAGACAGGACCAATTATATCCATACAACCTATTAGAAGCTTGGTTGAGGCTGGGTCCAGATCACAGGTGGTGGGACACAAAATCCGAGCAATTTCAGCAGTGGATCAAAGCTGGTCCATGAAGGCAGGTAGCTTATATTGGCAGGCTTTGTAGTTTGGCACTCCTTTGATGGCACTGTGGAGATTCCAGCCCGGATGGTGGATATTTTATCTGCAAATAAGTTTGCAAACTCGTTGCATCTTGCCTGGGAGAGGGTCTCATCAGTCTGCAGGCATGCTGGCTTGCAAAGCATCTCCACTGTGCGGAAAAGTTGAGCTGGCCTATTGTTTGCTGCTGTGATCTCATTTGACATGAACTGTGCTTTCTTACGAGTGATTGTCGATTGATATTCTTCGTTATGCTTTATTAGTTTTATTTTGTCATCCACTAGGTTAGTCTTCCTCCATCGTCTTTCCAGTCTACGCCCCCTTTTCTTGAGCTCACTAACACTGTTGTCGAACCATGGAGCTTGACGTTGTGGTTTACGAGGTCTTAAATGCACAGGGGCGATAATATAAATTGCAGCCATAACATCCCTATTATAATAACGGACTAGGGAACAGGGATCTTCACAGGCACCCAGTATAGCAGAGAGATCCAGATTTGCTGCAAGAGCCTGGGGAGTCATACCCCTCCGTGGACGATACCTGGTCAACTCCACGGGCAGAGATCTTATTTGAGGGGTTGCAACTGAGAACCAGAGGGAGTAGTGGTCTGACCTGATGACTGGGTTTATTTTTAGGTCAGTGACTTCTAATCCAATCTGAAAGACAAGGTTGAGAGTGTGACCACTTTTATGTGTGGCAGAGGGAATAACCTGTGTGAAGCCCAGACCATTCATTGTGCACAAAAGTATCCAATTCTGGTCCACACTGGACATGACCCCAAAAATAAGTTTCTAAGGAATGCTTAGATTTGGACTTTGCATCCCATTCGGAGCTGAGACTCTCAAAGCTACAGTACCTGACCACCATCCTGTACAGCCTTGAACGCATATTCAGATGATCCCCGGAGTTGCTCAGCCTAGTCCTGTAAGGAATCATCAGGAATCATCTTGAAGCCCTGTGACAAGTTTGTCATCCCAAGTCTCCACAGCACGAGCCACCCATGCCAAGGTCAGTAAAGGGCATATAACCATTCCTGAACCCATAAAAATGGATTTGAGAGAACACTCCAGTTTTTTTATCTAATGGATCCTTAAAGGACACAGAGCCATGAACCAGAAAAGAGGTGTGCTTAGCTAAAAGCGCTTTGGTTTGACAACTTTGGGAAGTTGCTTCAACTTGGTGACATGATCTGCTTGAAGAGGACCAAGGGACACAAACTTATGAGGAATGAAAAACTTATCTGGCACCTTTAAGCCTCCTCATTGATATCCAAGAGATCTGAAGTAGCAGAAAAAGTAATCACTCTTGTAACGATGCTTGAAAGTACCCAGTGCTTCCATTTGGGTGTCCAGATCTAAGCATTCTAGGTTCTGCTTAACCACAAAAACTTGATCATCCATGCCTGGGCCCAATGCAGACCTCATGTCCTCCAGAATGGCAACCTTATCCAGAAGTTCACCATCCTCCTTCTCCTCTTCCAAAACCTCTGGAAAAAGTAAACAGCTACGGGTCCCATGCTGCTTAGGATGAAAACCTTCTGAAATTCATATGCATATGCTTCATGGTTCAAAGCCAGGGTGAGTCTGGAGCCAGCTGCAAAACCACACTGCCCAGGTCAGTCCACTCTAAACCGCACACTGAGGAAACAGGTATGGCAGCCTCCTTAACCTGCTCCTTCCACTGAAGCACGATGAGCTGCACTTATTCAGAGACTGACAGACTTAGAGCCTGGGTCCACACCGGCTCTACTATGGTAGAAGCAGCCCCTCCATGCACCTGCACGTTACCAGGCACCAGAGTCCAACTTCTCCATGTGGTGATTTAACATTACACTTGGCACAAGTCAAAAATAGTGCCATAATAGCGAATTTAGCTTTGTTGAGCTTTGTCTTGTCCATCATATTCTCCAAATGGGCCCGCTATATTTAGCAGACACAAACATTACCAAATTTCAATACATAGAAAATGATGCCATGTGCAAGTACAGGTCACTGAGCAACTGACTACACCATAATACAGGCTGAGTTACAGAAATGAGTTGAAGGAAGCTCTGCCGTCCCAAAAGACTCACCACCTGCAAAGGCAGAGAGGCTTGCATACAGCGAGCTTCAGAGTACTATGCAGCAAACTGGACTGAACCAGCAGCTGCAATTATGCAGGGAGAGACCAATGCAGACAAGCGCTGCACCCCCCCTGCTGTGAGCTTACACCTCTAAGGGAGTTGCTGCAGAAAAAAGACACAGCAAGATGGCATCTGTCTCTGGGTCCAGGCAGCCCCTGAGGAGACCTGGGGTACCATGGCCTGTTGGTCTGCTCACCCCCTCCCTACATGCGCTGCTGCTGCAAGCAGTCACAGCTCCCTGCAGCCGCAGCACATTTACTGAAGTATAAAAATAAATAAAACCATGAATAAAGCAAACAAAAAACTAGCTACAGAAGGCTGCCAAGCCCCAATAAAATGTGCCTTTCTATGAAGGCACTTAAAATACACTGGCATGATGGGAATTGCAGGGGGAGGAGCTTACATCTTAAAGCTACATTTTAATTTAATTTAGTTGCCAGCTCCGCAGTCCCGACCTACAGCCCTTGGTCCAGTGTCCTGTAGCCTTGATGTAGGAGAAATAAATACTAAAACTTCTAATGTAAAAAGGTACTATTTACGTTATCTGTGCTCAAGCATAAATATTCTTAAAACCTGGATTTTTGGAGTGCCTTGAGGACTGAGTTTGGGAAATACTATCATAGTGAATCTACCATTCAAGATTACATTCCACCAAAAACTGGTCATTCATGTAAACCACAGTGAGTTGATGCTTTAAACCTGTCCTGCTTAGCCCTTAAAGGCCTCCTCACATAGTATAAAGCTTGACTTTCTCACAACATTTCTGGTCCCTCAGCGAAGGTTCCTGCCCCCAACATGGCTTATTCCTCTTCAGAAACTTCCCATACCACAATTTTCACATTCAGCCCAACAAACTCATCAGTTATATCCCCGTCAACTCCAATAGTAAACTTGCACCTCAAATTCCAGTCATGTCCATTTAATGAGCAACCTGTTTCATGCACCCAAGTAACTTGTACCATATGCTCCTCCGTTTTTAGAGGAAAGTTGCTCAACATGCCGCCTTCCATTTGTTGGAGGACTACACATCCCCACATTCCCTAATAGCAAAACTGTAGCAGGACATGCTTGAATGTGTAGTTCTAGAACAGCTTGAGGACCGCATGTTGATTGTCCCATATCTAGAGTGCGCTGAGACGGCTGCCTCAACCTTTGTATGCTCAATTCCTAACTTACCCATCTCTGTGTATTTTCGTAACCGTATTGACTCCTGACATAAGAAAACTATTTGTTTTCTATGTACAGTATATGTGTGCATATAGCTGAATATCTGTGTTGCAAGATTATCATTGTGAACTTCCGGTGGGGGGCCGAACTGACTGGCCACATCTTAACAGAGCTCTCCATCGGGCTGCTCACATCACCCCATATCACCGGCTCCACCTGTACTGGGACCCCGGTTTCCACGTCAGCAGGGTCCAGAGATAGTGAGGGGCAAAGTGGTGCTGCTTCCCGGCTTGCCCCTGCATTGTACTCACCGCCGGAGCCAGCGCACGCTGTGTGCACTATATGATGGGGGCCATCTTGGATCCTGGCCACGTTTGGGCTCCGGCTGCCTGAGGGAGCACTGATCATCTCCTGTACCTTACTGTGGCTGCCTGCAGGTCAACAGACTCTCTGCCTCCCTCCCACACACAGGTCCCACTTCATAGAGCCTCCGGAGGTGACACACGCTGTGTGGCACATGGAGGCGGCTACCCTTACTCCCAGCCGTGCCTAAAGCTCCAATTAGCAGGTACCGCACTGGATGCTGCCTGCTACAACCGATGGCTGTGATGGGGAGTGGAGGGCTCTCCCCCCTTTTCCTCTCTGCTTCACACAGGCATTAACTGCTTCTGTGCCTGGGCTCCTGGTGCCAAACCTTGCTTAGTCATCACCTGCTTCATACTGGTGGCTGCATTAGGAGACACAGGGCTCTCCTCTCCTTCCTTCCTCACAGGCTTTACCAATACTTATACACAGTGGAGCCACACTGCACCTTATTAGTTGTCTCCCTACCTCACAACAGAGGTAATATTAGGGGGTGGAGGGCTATCCTCCCTTGTTTCTTCTATCCACCATCTGCCTATATAACATCTAAGACTGCATCAGGGGTGAGAAGACCTCCTCCCTCCCCTATTACGGTGTGTGTTTATACCTGTCCCTGCGCCTCTCTCTCCATGTGCAACGGCACTTTCACCAAGGCTGCACACCATCTAACCACAGTGGAACACTCTTCTTCCACCATATCCTTACCTGAGTCATTCCTCCTTTATTCTATATTGAGCTATATTTAAATTACAACACCAATCATGGAGCGGTATGTGGCCAAAACACCGCAGACACTCAAAGGCTCCCAGAATAAAAATTAAAATAAAACGGCATCTAAAGATACAGATATTTGTTCTGATCATTCCCTATCCCCCACCTCACCCGGCTGGGAAGATCCCATGGATACATTCACCGCATCTGACAGATTCAGTCCGTCCTTTGTTCAGAGGGATAAAGAAATCTTGGACATTATTTCACCCCTCTTGGATGTAAAGCTAGCTCCGTTGATGGAGGCCATTAACTCGGCTGCTGCTCAAATAACGCAACACACCCAATGCCTCGTGGAAGCGGAGGACCGTATTTCCACCTTGGGAGATGACCAGCTTGAGGCTAAATCACAACTGCAAACACAAGACGCCACTCTTGCGGCCTTAACTGATAGAATTGAAGATTTGGAAAATAGCAATCAACGGGACAAGTTGCGCCTCATTGGCCTTCCAATCAGTCCAATCCATAGATTTACTGGATTTGGTCTCTCGCTGGCTTCCTAACACTCTGGGTCTCCCTTCCTCACCCACTTCTTATATGGTGGAAAGGGCCCATCGCATCGGCCCTGACAAACTAGCTTCACAACTACCCCCTAGACCAGTGATCTTCAAGTTATTGAATTACCTGGACAAGGTGAAAATTATGGAGGCTTATCACAAAACCACCAACTTCAGCTATGAGGACTCCAAACTCCTCCTCTTTCAGGACTTTTCGTTTCAAGTTTCTTCACGAAGACAGGAATTCTCTTCGATTTGCAAGGAACTCTTCTCAAGAAATATTCGTTTTGCACTCCTTTTTCCTGCAAAATTGAGGCTCTTTCATGCTGGCAAACCGCATTATTTTGACACCCCTGATATTGCTCAGAATTTTCTTAAATCTTTATCTTCACTTTCATCTGATTCATGTATGGATGATGCCGATTTACTGTCCATGGCCTGATAAGTATCTCTGCAATATGTTCCACTTTCATTTCTCTAATGAGTGAAATACTGTTTTGTTTGTGTTTTTTTATTACACTGGTATTGTTGCGAGGGATTTTCCCTTCTACACTGAGGATAACGGGATGGAGGGATATTGTTTCCCCATCTATACCTGTTCTCATATTTTCTCCTTTTTCTATTCATATTACTAATTTTGCTGTATTTCGATGGTTTTTAGAACCGTCCCAGTAGGTTCCAAAAATGTAAAATCCCTTTGACAGGTGCCAATTGTTATATACTATTGTGTTTATTATACTGTAGGTATTATGGTACAATTTGTTTCTCATAATTGTAAACCGTACTTTTTCTTGATGCATGTTATTGGTCCCTCCCCTGCTCGCTGGGACAGGTGGTTGGATGCTTTATTGTGGCTTCTCCTTCCATGTTCCATCAGACTGGGTATCGGATAATGTCAGGACCTGTTGCTACTGATGTTTCCATGGATAGCTCTAAGACTCCTTTTAAGCTGGTCTCTTGGAACGCGGAAGGGTTGAACACTCCAGTTAAGAGGTAGAAAATTTTTAATCATCTTAAAAAAAATTGTCCAGATGTTGTATTGTTACAAGAGACACACTGGTGAATTACTGACCATAACAAAGTTAGGGATACTTGGATTAATGACTCTTACACTACAAAAAACCCGGGGAGTACTACTTTTATTCAGTAAATCATTGCACTAGGAGATCAAAGACGAATGGATAGATCCTGAGGGGAGGTTTTTATTTTTAAAGATGGATATTGAACGGGAGAGGTTCACTTTAGCATGCATATATGCCCCCACAGGATCGAATGTATAATTTTTTTTGGATCTTTTTGTTAATCTACAAGGCTGGTGAGAGGGCTCCTTAATTTTAGGGGGTGACTTAAATGTATCAGGTGGCCCCAGACAGTCAGGTTTGAGTAGATTCACTCCATCCACCTTATTACTATTGTTGGATTCTTTACAAATATTGAACCCCTGGTGGTTCTTAAATCCTGACTCTAGAGAATACTCCTTTTTCTCTCATCCGCATAAGCTGTTTTCCCGATTAGACTATTGATTGATATCAGATTAATTGATCCAAAGAATTGAAGACTCAATTATAGCTAACATTCTTCTATCTGACCACTCCCCTATTACCCTAACGCTTACCCTGACAGCACCTTGCACATACTCCCATAATTGGCACTTTCCAGATTACCTAGCCTCCTCTGAAGATTTTAAATTTTACTTGACACATTCTTTCTCTAACTATACCCATGACAATAGTGTACATTCTGACGACATAAATCTTTTTTGGCAGGCTTCGAAACCGGTTATACGGGACCACATAATATCATATGTCACCACTAGAAAAAAACTATTTCAGGAAAGAATGACTCATGCGACCCGTAAAGTCGCCTCATCATACGCTCAACTATTAGCTGACCCTTCTGAATTTAATAGATGCTAAGTCGGTCCATGACACTCTTTGTGCCAAGCAGGCTAAATTGTTTCTATCGTTTCAATCTAATAAATATTTTTGTTGGGGTAATCAATCTGGGAAATTATTAACAAACTTAGTGAAAGCTTCCACTGCTCCTAAATACATCTCATCTATCCGAACTACTCAGAGAATGCTGACACTAACCCAAGATAATATTAGTGACACTTTTCTTGAATTTTTTGAAAATGTATACACTGCACCCCCTGACCAAACCTTTCAAGGTATGGACTTCTTGCTTCAGGTGGACCTTCCCAGTCTTACTGATGATGATAGGGAAACTCTTAATGCTCCCATTACATATGCGGAGCTAGAGACTGTTAGTAAATCCCTCCCCAATGGGAAATCCCCGGGACAAGGATGGCCTATCTGCCGCATACTACAAACTTCTATCTCCACACCTACGAGAACATCTGTGCAAACTTTATAATTCTATTCTTGCAGGTCTCCCAGCCCCATCTGACTTTAATACAGATAGGGTTATAGTCCTACCCAAACCGAATAAGGATCCCACCTTGGTTTCCTGTTATAGGCCAATTTCCCTTTTGAACCTAGATTTCAAGATTTTTACAAAAATTATTGCTACCCGCCTTCAGTTGGTTTTACCCAAATTGTTACATCCTGCCCAGACAGGTTTCCTATGCAACAGACACTCCGTCCATAACGTCCACTCTTAATTGGTGGCTATGATCAAAACTCACAGTTCCCTGGAGACCGGCAACATAGCTTTCTCATGGGCTCATATCGGTAGGATCCTTCAACACCAACAATTTGGCCCTGACTTTTTACATGTATTCCGCACTCTTTATCAGCACCCACTGGCTTTATTGAAAATTAATGCCCATAACACCCGTTTCTTTACACTGCATCGAGATACTAGACAGGGTTGCCCATTATCTCCACTTTTATTTAACCTGGCATTAGACCTTCTCTTTCAGCATTTCCTAAAGGAAGATAGATGGCATGGCATTAAATTGGCCCATTTGGAACTTGGAAATTTTCAGTGTTCACTGATGATATTCTGCTATATTTTAGTAATCCCAGTGCAGCGTTGCCACATTTACTCTCCATTTTGCCTTCTTTCAAATTAGTGTCTGGTTTTAAAATTAACTGTTCAAAGACAGAAGCCTTAGCCTTCTTTCCCTCTGCTAAAACAGGATGGGACACCTCTTTTCCATTTCACTGGGCAAATGATGACTGTATCACCTACTTAGGTATCAAAATTCCTAGTCATCCTTCCAAATGATACTACCTAAATTTCTCCCCGCTACTTGCTAGGACTTACACAGACTTCTCTAAATGGGCTCATCTTCCTTTGACGTACACAGGTCATTGTTACTTATTTAAAATGATCAGCTTCTCCCCTTTCTTATATGTATTGCAAATGCTTCCGTTGATCCCACCCAAGAGTACATTTGCCCAACTGGATAAGGCATTGACCATATTTATTTGGGCGGGCAAACGTCCACCGTTTTCATTACTCAAACTGCGCCAACCAAAGACCCTCGGTGGCCTTAATCTACCATGTCTGCGTACTTATGCAATGGAGCTAACTACAGAATTGCTTTGGTTTGGATCAACGGATGCAACGTTTATGCTAACTTACAATTAGAACAAACTTTTGCGCCTACTTGGAACCTGGTATCTCTATTACATACCTCACCACACTCCATGCCTGACTTTATAAAAAACAACTTCCTATTGTCATCTCCATGCATACCATGGAGGACAGTATGTTCTAAACTTAAAATATCCAAACAGACTTCTCTATTTTATCTCTTTGGGGTAATCCCAACTTTGCACAACATAACACTTTACAAATTTTGTTATACATGGTATAAAAGAGGCCTTAAATATGTTCACCATTTTTTAAACAAAGAGGATTTGGTCCTGCTCACACATCTCAGATTATTGAACACTTCCCGTCTTTATTGATCTCCATATTCCCTTTCTTACAAGCAAGTAGTTATTGTCGAAGTCGAAAATATTACACCTACACTCAACACGTGCAAACACCACACAGAGTGGCCTCTGTACGGTGTGTACTCGCCGTAGGTGCGCACACCCGCACGCTGCATACATTGGCTCACGAAGCCCTGCGTATTGGAGCGCGTGGTATGAGTAAATACGGTAACATACGCATTCGCATAGAAAATCCACAAAGCCATATTCAATATTTTATCTATATAGTGCATAATTTACACATAGGCTATACACACGTTCACCAGCAAGTTACTGTGTGCATTACGGTAAAAGATGCATGTGTTAATAAATAATCATATTGTCACAAAATAGTAAATCTCTCTTACACACAACTTCAAAGGTGATGCTTCCAGGAATACAATACAATACAGTGTTTTTCTTAAACATATCAGACTGTCTTGTTTAAGCAGACAATCTGATCATGGAAAATGGACCTTGGGCTGAGGGAATGTGTAAATACCGTTGTTTACCCCAATTGTTTTAGAGTTGTATATTGAGTCAACAGATACTGGACTGTCATTATTGCACTAGAAGACAGAACAAACAAGAGAACAATATAGCATACACAAACACAAGCCAGACCATTGCTTGCTTAATAAACTTGCAAAACCACATACAAGCTGATATTTACAGACCAGACATTTGATGTATGATATATCAAATGTATAACATTTATATTCTCGTACACATAGTTTCAACATATCTAACCCAATGTTATATACAGTTGTGCTCATAAGTTTACATACCGTAGCAGAATTTGTGCTTTACTGGCCATTTGTCAGAGAATATTGCTTGGATATCTTTTTATATCCCTTTCCTGTTTTATACAGTTCAATTACCTTTTCCCGCAGATCCTTTGACAATTCTTTGGCTTTCCCCATGGCTCAGAATCCAGACATGTCAGTGCAGCACTAGCTGAAAGATGTAAGGGTCTTTCAGGAATCCAGAAACTCACTGACCTTTTATACACACACACTGATTACAAGCAAACAGATCACAGGTGAGGATGGTTACCTTTAGTAGCCATTCAAACCCGTTTGTGTCAACTTGTGTGCATGTTATCAGGCCAAAATCTCCAGGGTATGTAAACTTTTGATCAGGGTCATTTTGGTAGTTTCTGTTGGCATTATGACTTAAAAAGTGTAAACACAGTTGTTTAACAATAAATGGCATCACCCAACCACTAACCATGAGTGAAAGAAAGGTTTGTGAGTTATCATTCATATTCTCTGACAAATGGCCAGAAAATCACAAATTCTGCTAGGGTATGTAAACTTATGAGCACAACTGTATATATTTCATAACTAATTGTAGTAGCAGGAAACTATATATATATATATATATATATATATATATATATATACACATACACATATCACGAGGATGGTAATAAGTAAATATATCATGTGTGGGATCTTATTGTTCAGGGTCACATAAGCAGTAATCCGGTGGGTGTGAGGATATTGTCTCATATTGCAGCAATAAGTTATTAGCAATACCGGATTCATGTATAATAATGTGGTGAGTTTAACTGCGGGAACTCAGATGTAAACAACAGTAATCACATCTCAGGACTTAGTCATCGCCCACCGGTTGAGCTAACCAATGATCCCCAGTGCACAGGATATGTCTGGACCAATGGAAGAAGAGCATACATTTCCCATTGTGTTGTGTTTTGGACCATTGTATAAAAACAAGGCCTCCTGACCGGTCTCAGTCTAATTCTCTGAAGGTCATATTGTTAGACAGGCTGAGGACCGGATCTGGGTGGCGCAGGCGAACAAACGTATGTATCCATTGGTTGTAGCTCTTCTCTTGTATTATTGTTGTATTTCTGTGTGTAACCCCCTTTTAGTAAATATTTGTTGCTGCGTTGGACCACAACATAACATATACAATTGGTGTTGCATTCCATTTCAGTTAAGGGTTTAAGGTGTATTCACCCACACGTGTAGCTGCATTGTGCTCACAGCATGTCGGCGTGCTTACGCAACATGCACACATTTCATAGAGGTTTAGCGCACACACATAGCGGCTGCAGCAGCCCAAACCACTGTGTAATAAGGTACGTCTTTTTCCTGTAAGTTAAGCGAACTTAACATTATGTACAGAGGATTTTATCCACTTTAACTATGACTGATAAGACTAATATTTTAGATGGAACATTACGCCACGCCCCAGGTGGTCCTTTCTCTACTGCTTTTATACACACCCACTCATGACTCTTACTTAATCTGGACTCTGGTAATTGTTATGCACACCAGTGCCTGCAGGAAAGTACTGGTGTCAGAACTGTTATGCACTCCAGTGTCTGCAGGAATGTACTGGTGTTTGAACTGTTATGCAAAACAAATGGACTCACAGACAAACTGGGGAATATGACATAACGTACACAGAAGGTGATAGGGTAACAAAACACACACAAAGTGAACAGAGAAGCCCAGAGGCTAAGGAACTGGGTATCTCCCTTGTATTAGAACTGCTCAGATGGAAAAAAGCAAGATGTTGTGTTTTAATACGTAGAGAACCCGAAATGCTGTTGCTAAGGGCAACAGCAAAACCCTAAAGGGTTACCAACGGGTGTGGCAGTAAACTCCTTGGTCAGAGATGGAATGATAGACACAAGGAGAATCTCCACAATCCTAATTCTCACTTGCAGTGCACAGGTTTTAGCTTACTGCCACTAAACTGACCCCTGACACCTAGCACAGTGAGACAGGATTAGACAGGCAAGTCTTAGAATACAGCCGCAAACTTGCTAAGTTCACAGAGTAGTAACAGAACCCCAGCAAGCTAAACGACTGACTCCAGTCTTACTGCTAGGTCTGGATTGGCAGAGTGTAATACCAAATCCCCAGGCCTATTTGCAGTAAGCAACAAACAAATACAAAGCTACACAGTACTGGCTAACTTTCATGAACTGACTAACCAACAAAGATTCAGCAGCATCTGCTCACCCTGAAAAGAGGCCCTATAAAGCAGGTGCTGTCCACGCCCCACTCAGACCTCACAGACTGTGAGCACAAAAACCAGCACCGGATCCCCTGCCGTGCACAGAGCCTATAACCACTGCACAGCAAAAGACCCGAACCGGAGTATCAGCTGCGCTCAGGTTACTCCACTAGCACTTGTCTCCCGGTTGCCATGACGACGTGGCAGCACAGGGCAGGAGACCCTAACAGTACCCCCCCCTCTGACGAGGGGTCAAAGAACCCCTACCACCGGGTTTATCGGGGAACTGCGAGAAGAAAGAGCGTATCAGTCTGGGGGCATGAAGATCACAACTGCGCACCCACGACCGCTCCTCCGGGCCATACCCCTTCCAGTGCACCAAAAATGACAGCTGACCCCGAACCACCTTGGAGTCAAGAATCCTTTCAACAACAAACTCCCTCTGGCCACGTATCAGAAGAGGGGAAGGTCTTCCACTGGAAGAAGGATTACTAATCGCCCGTTTTAAAAGGGAACAATGAAATGTTTTATTGATACCCAAAGAACGGGGCAGATCTAACTGAAATGCCACCGGATTGATAACCCTGGTGATCTTATAAGGGCCGATGAACCGGGGCCCTAACTTATGAGATGGCTGTCTCAACTTCAAATTCTTGGTAGACAACCAGACGAAGTCTCCTAATTTGAAGCTGCAGGGTCTTTTCCGCTTATCAAAAACCCTTTTGGTCACTAATGACACAGACACAAGGGCTTTCTTCACTTTCCGCCAAATACCTATAAGGACCGAAACCACAGAGGAACCACCAGGCGTGGAGTCCAGGGGGTCAAAAGAATTGGCCTTAGGATGATGCCCATACACACAAAGGAAGGGAGAGATCCCTGTAGCAGAGTGAGCCGCGTTGTCATAGGCAAACTCCGCCATGGACAGATGAGCAACCCAGTCAGTCTGACACTTGGAGACATAACACCTGAGGAACTGCTCCAAGGACTGGTTCACCCTTTCAGTCTGCCCATTAGACTGCGGATGGTAGCCTGACGACAAGCTGACAGAAATCTGGAGATCGGAACAAAATGCCCTCCAGAATTTGGCTACAAACTAGGATCCGCGGTCAGAGACCACATCAAGTGGCAACCCGTGGAGACGCACAACATGCAGCATAAATAATTCAGACAGGCGTCTGGCTGATGGCAGCCCAACCAGTGGAACGAAGTGCGCCATCTTCGAAAACCTGTCAACGACAACCCAGATGGCTGTCATCCCCGAGGATTTGGGCAAGTCCACCACAAAATCCATTGAAATGTGGGTCCATGGCTTAGATGGGATAGAGAGTGGATGTAATGGGCCAACAGGAACCCCTCTAGGAGTCTTATTTCGGGCACAGATGTCACATGCCCGAACCCACTGATCCACATCCTTAGCCACCGAGGGCCACCACACCGCCCTAGATAGCAACTCCCGAGTTCTGGCAATACCCGGGTGACCTGCCGACTTCTTGGCATGGAATTCCAGGAACACTCGCTGTCTTAACCTAGGAGGCACAAACAAAAGACCTACCGGAAGGTCTGGAGGAGCCTGCTCCTGTGCTCTAAGGACTAATGATAAGAGGTCCTGGGTAATGCCCACTTTAATACATGATGGGGAAACAATGGGCAACGGCTCCTCGGTGGTCTCCTGGATTGGAGCAAAACTCCGCGAGAGCGCATCAGCCTTGATGTTTTTTGACCCAGGGCGATATGTTATCAAAAAATTAAAGCGAGCAAAAAACAAAGCCCATCGTGCCTGCCTGGCATTGAAACGCTTCGCTGACTCTAAATATGCCAGATTCTTATGGTCAGTGAGAATTGAGACCACAAACTTAGCCCCCTCAAGCCAGTGTCTCCACTCCTCGAGTGCATCCTTAATAGCCAACAATTCCCGGTTACCCACGTCATAATTCATCTCGGCAGGCGAAAATTTACGGGAAAAGTAAGCACAGGGATGAAGGCGATTATCAGACACTCCCATCTGAGAAAGCACTGCCCCAATACCCATCTCAGAGGCATCCACCTCCACCACAAAAGGACGCTCTGGATCTGGGTGTCGCAGCACCTTGGCCGAAACAAATGCCCTTTTGAGACGGGCAAAAGCCGCTTTAGCCTCACAAGACCAGTGAGCAACATCCGCCCCTTTCTTAGTGAGTGCCACCAAGGGCGCCACTATAGACGAAAATCCAGCGATAAATCGTCTATAAAAATTCGCAAAGCCAAGGAAACGCTGAAGCGCCTTCAAACTAGTGGGCTGCACCCAATCCAGAACTGCCTGTACCTTGGAACCCTCCATTTGGAAACCTTCTGGGGAGATAATATATCCTAGAAATGCGATTTGCTGAACTTCAAATTCGCACTTCTCCAGCTTCGCCCCAAGCCGGTGGTCTCTGAGTTTCTGGAGGACTAAGCGTACATGCTTCCGATGTTCCTCCAGGGAATGGGAGAAGATTAGGATGTCATCTAAGTATACAACTAAGAATCTATCCAAATATTCCCTGAGCACATCATTCATGAAATCCTGGAAGACTGCCGGGGCATTACAGAGCCCAAAAGGCATCACCAAATATTCATAATGCCCTGAGTGGGTATTAAAGGCAGTCTTCCATTCATCCCCCTCTCTTATTCGGATTAGATTGTACGCACCGCGTAGGTCAATCTTAGAAAAAATGGTGGCAGTACGAAGCTGGTCAAACAAGACCGAAATGAGAGGCAGTGGGTATGAGTTTTTAATCGTGATACGGTTCAATTCCCTGAAGTCGATGCAGGGTCGCAACGAACCGTCCTTTTTACCCACGAAGAAGAACCCCGACCCAACTGGAGACTGTGAAGGTCTGATAAATCCCTTAGCCAAGTTCTCCTGAATGTACTCTGCCATAGCCTGAGTCTCAGGACGTGACAGGGAGTACAACCTGCTCTTGGGAAGCTTAGCATTTGGCAACAAATCAATGGCACAGTCATAGGGGCGATGGGGAGGTAGTACCTCTGCAACTTTTTTGGAGAACACGTCCGCAAAATCTGCATAACACCCTGGCAATCCTGGCAAACTTAGCTGCGAGAGCCTGACTGGAAGGCTCAAGCAACTCCTGAAACAATCAGTACCCCAACTAAGAATCTCCCCAGAGACCCAGTCAAATTGAGGATTGTGGGCCCTTAACCAGGGTAACCCCAACACCAATGGGGCAAAAGTACAGACAGTCACATAAAAGGACAATTTTTCAGAGTGTGTGGCTCCAATAAACAAAGAAATCTGGCTAGTGCAAGAGGTAATTTTACCTTGGGATAATGGTTCCCCGTTTAACCCACAAATCTCAATTTCCGATGCCAAGGGTACTAAGGGAACAGAGTGTTTCAGGGCGAATTGGCGGTCCATAAAAACCCCGTCGGCCCCACTGTCCACAAAGGCCTCAGTCTTGACAGTTTGACCGAGGATCTTCAAGGTCACCGGAATGATAAAAGTCTTCTTGGGAAATTCTGACTTCTGGCCTGACAGGATATTTCCCATCACCCTCAGGCCCTGAAGTTTTCCGGCTTTTCTGGGCATGATACTACCACATGACCTTTATTCCCACAGTACAAACACAACCCCTGCTGTCTCCTCCGCATCTTCTCACGCGAGGAGAGGCGGGTAGCCCCAATCTGCATAGGCTCCTCAGAAAATTCCTCAGAGTCTGAGGTTCCCTTGGGAAGGAAGGAAATCTCAGTCTCCCTTTCAAGCCTACGCTCTCTCAGCCGTCTATCCACCCGGATGGATAACTGCATGAGCTGATCCAAGCTATCAGGCAAGGGATATTGTACCAGTTGGTCCTTTATCTGGTTTGAAAGACCTCTTCGGTACTGGTGTCTCAGGGCTGGGTCATTCCACTGGGTATCATGGGCCAACCTCCGAAACTCCGTACAGTAAACCTCAACTGGCCTTCGCCCTTGCTTAAGGATCGAAATCAGAGCCTCGGCTGAGGCCGTCTTGTCAGGGTCATCATACAACATGCCCAGTGCCGTAAAAAAAGCATCAACACTTTTAAGCGACGGACAGTCAGGCTGCAACCCATATGCCCAGACCTGTGGGTCTCCTTGTAGCAAGGAAATCACTATGCCCACCCGCTGAATCTCCGACCCAGAAGACTGAGGCCTAAGCCGGAAGTATAGCTTGCAGCTCTCCTTGAAACAAAAGAACTGCGAGTGATCTCCAGAAAAACGATCCGGGAGATTTACTTTCGGCTCCTTAACCCCTGCAGGTGCTGCTGCTGCGGGAGCTCCGCCAGCAGCCCGGGAGGTGTGCATTTTAATGGACAAATCATTAAATTGTCGAGTCAGGACCTGCACCTGATCGACCACCTGTTGCAACGTATTTTGAGGGGTATGCTCCATATTCCCACAAAATTTCAACAGGAGTATTAGGCTGCTGAATATGTTATGCACACCAGTGCCTGCAGGAAAGTACTGGTGTCAGAACTGTTATGCACTCCAGTGTCTGCAGGAATGTACTGGTGTTTGAACTGTTATGCAAAACAAATGGACTCACAGACAAACTGGGGAATATGACATAACGTACACAGAAGGTGATAGGGTAACAAAACACACACAAAGTGAACAGAGAAGCCCAGAGGCTAAGGAACTGGGTATCTCCCTTGTATTAGAACTGCTCAGATGGAAAAAAGCAAGATGTTGTGTTTTAATACGTAGAGAACCCGAAATGCTGTTGCTAAGGGCAACAGCAAAACCCTAAAGGGTTACCAACGGGCGTGGCAGTAAACTCCTTGGTCAGAGATGGAATGATAGACACAAGGAGAATCTCCACAATCCTAATTCTCACTTGCAGTGCACAGGTTTTAGCTTACTGCCACTAAACTGACCCCTGACACCTAGCACAGTGAGACAGGATTAGACAGGCAAGTCTTAGAATACAGCCGCAAACTTGCTAAGTTCACAGAGTAGTAACAGAACCCCAGCAAGCTAAACGACTGACTCCAGTCTTACTGCTAGGTCTGGATTGGCAGAGTGTAATACCAAATCCCCAGGCCTATTTGCAGTAAGCAACAAACAAATACAAAGCTACACATTACTGGCTAACTTTCATGAACTGACTAACCAACAAAGATTCAGCAGCATCTGCTCACCCTGAAAAGAGGCCCTATAAAGCAGGTGCTGTCCACGCCCCACTCAGACCTCACAGACTGTGAGCACAAAAACCAGCACCGGATCCCCTGCCGTGCACAGAGCCTATAACCACTGCACAGCAAAAGACCCGAACCGGAGTATCAGCTGCGCTCAGGTTACTCCACTAGCACTTGTCTCCCGGTTGCCATGACGACGTGGCAGCACAGGGCAGGAGACCCTAACAGTAATGTGGGTCTATTGCGATGGAAGCTAGAATTTCCAGACCTCACTTTGCAGTCCATTTTAGCTGCTAATATAGCTTTAGATAAGACACTTGGATCAACTATGTATACAGAGAAAATATTACATAGGGCCTACGTTACACCTAAATTGAGATTTCTCATTGGGGCTGCCCCTATGTCTAATTGTTTTAAATGTGGCACACCGACTTCCAGTTCTGGGATGATGGCGTGAGGTAGCTGATCCCGGAGCTCCGCCATGACCTGCCTGCAAACACCTTTTCAAGGCCCTGACTGGCCTCCAATTGCCCTGCACTGCTTCCTCCTGCTCCCATGATCACCATGGATCATTTTGTCTCCCCTGCAGCCGCGGCTGGCGCTCAGTCAGAGCGTCAGGAGAAGCGCGGCGGGGACGATGGCGCCAGAGATGGGGCCTGACCCTGTCTCCCCTGCTCCAAAGAAGGTAGCTGCTGTAATGCAGCCTCTCCCGGAGCACTCACCTGATGCTCCAGGCTCATATGCTGACGTGGTGGACGCGATCCGGTCCACCATGACCCACCTCCTCACTCAGGCTGTCTCTGACATCACGCAACAGCTGTAGCACCTCCAACAGCGTTAGTCTCGCACTGAATATCAATTGGGAGCTGCCCTGCATGATATTGAAGGGCTGCATCAGTCTGTGAAAACACTGACTTGATGACATTGATAATAGATTACGCAGAAACAACATCAGGTTGGTGGGGCTCCCTGAATCAGTCAAAGGACCGGTACTTGCTCATTTTGTTCGTAACATGATGACTAACCTCTTGGGGATTAAACAGTAATGCCGCTACCTGGTGATTGAGAGGGTGCATCCTGCCCCTACCCCCAACAAACTTCGTCCAAGGGTTACGCTGTTCCGTTGTTTAAATTGTCTCCACAAAACTGGCTTATGGTCTGCATCCCGCCATGTCAAGAACCTTCAATGGTAAGGCCATAAACTTTTCATTTTTCAGGACTACTCTGTGGAACTGACTAGGGCCTGGAAAGCCTTTTCCCCGGTTTGACATAACTAGTTGCAGAGGGCCGCAAGTTTGGCTTGTTATATCCAGCCCATTTGCGTGTGTATGATGGCACCTCCTATAAAGACTTCCTTTCTCTTGCGGATGCCAAGGCTTATCTGAGAGATCTTCCTAAGCCCTCTGACTCCGACATCGGCGATCCTCCAGCTTCCTCTGAAACCTGAAGGTTTTTCTTTTGGTCTGCTGACCATCATTGGTGTCCATCTGCCTTTCCTCATATATACTCTTTGTTCATGTTTTTTGCCTATTTCTGCATATCCCAATATTATAGGAAGATGTATTGAGTTTTTCTCCTCTTTATGATTATTGTTATTGCTTGCAGCTTCCTACTCTTATATAACTGGCTCTGTGGCTGCTACCATATGTCTGGTTTAGTTATGGGGTCTCCATAATGCTTTAATGTAATTATGACTGTGGACATTGTTCGTTCAGTTCTTTCTCACATACCATTTGCTTATATGCTACTGTTACCTCCCATTCTCTCTTTTTATGCAGGTTAATGTTATGTCTGATCCTTCTCCTAGGTTAGGGTGGGAAGGGGCGGTGCTCCTCCCTCACACTCCACTACTGGATTGGTGTGTTACTGTGGTTGTGTGGTCAGAGGTGCTCTACCTAATTCTGAGAGGTTCTGAGTCCTATTTTCTTGTAATTTTTCCAATGTTTCGACCAATGATTCTCTGGACTCTTGTTGCTCACTTGATGCTCACTCCTCCCCGCCTTTCCTTCTCCCTTTCCTCCTATTAAGGTATTTTACTTTTACTGTATTTGACGCCTTCATCTATGATACACCTGTCTCCCTTCTTGCTGAGTAATGCCTAACCTGACTATTGGCTCGTGGAATGTGGGTGGGTTTAACTCGCCAACAAAGCGCAGGAAGATTCTTATTTACCTTAACAAGCAAAATGTTGATGTAGCATTTCTTCAGGAATCCCATTTAATCCCTGAAGAAATAGCTAAATTGAATACCCTCAGTTGGTCTGTTTTAGGTTCCAGTTCCTATAACATCTAAATCAAGGGGTGTAGTCATTTTAATTAAGTGACACATTCAAGGTAGCCTTGTTCGCCGATGATATGCTTCTCTTCATATCTGAGCCTGATGTCTCTATCTCGGAGATTCTCTGCTTGATTTCTTCATTTGGAGCTGCGGAAGGTTATCGTATCAACATCACCAAATCTGAATTACTGCCCTTGGGGACATCCCATGCCGTTCTTCCTCGTATAACCTCAGCATACCCTTTAAGATAGTTTCCAATAAACTTACTTATCTTGGGATCCAAATCCCGTCAGACCTCTCCACTCTCTATGACATTAATTTTACCCCTATGCTAGCCAAACTTACTGCTTCATTAGAATCTTGGAAGTTGTTACCCCTCTCAATTTTGGGTTGTGTGGCTGTCCTGCAAAGTGTGATATTTCCACGGTTATATTACCTCATGCAGATGTTACCCATTGGCCTCTCTAGAGAAGATTTACTTTATCTCCTTAAAATTTTATCCAAATTTCTTTGGAAGGGGGAAAAAACTCTTATCGCTTTTGAGAAATTAGCAGCACCACGCGCTGCTGGTGGAATCGGTTTGCCTGATTTTTCCACATATTCCTTGTCTGTTCTTTTCCGTTGTGCTGCTGACTGGCTGACTGATGGACATTCCTTCACAGACCCTGCACTGGACAATGCGTTATTCTACCCTTTATCTCCCAGTGCTCTCTTACACTCCCTCCCAAAAATTATCCCTCTACATATTTTGCATTCCCCGTTATTTCATGATATTTATTATTCCTGGCTCAAGCTGAATAAAAAAATTCACAGAAATCATATGTTTACATTACATATTCCTCTCTGGGGCAATCCTGCATTCCCCCCTCTCTTACCAATTCTGCCTTCAAAAATTGGAGAGACAAAGGTTTATCTCACCCATCCAAAGTTTTTGACCCTGGTGGGAAGATCTCCAATTCTCTGATATTAGAGATAAATATGATATCCCACAAACACATTTTTATATGTACTTACAAGTTCGTCATTACCTCTCTGCAATACATTATCCTCTCTGTTGGACCTCCATCTCATCCGGGGCCTCATATCCTTTGCAATCAGTGATTTCATTGTGTGAGCGCATACCATTCCGCAACAGATTAATTTATACCCTCCTTACTAACCTCTCCTCAGATTCTAGATGGTGTAAAATGTTGTTGCAATGGTGAAGGGACATCCCCACCCTCACAGACCCCTCAGTCTTCAGTAAACACTACTGCTCCACTATGAAAATTTTATCCTCAGCCTATCTGCAGGAAGTACACCTCCGTACTCTACAGAGGGCATATATACCCCAAATCCAACATACCCGTTACAAACCTTCGATCACAGGTGAATTCCCTAAATGCCATTATCACTCCTTGTACCACAATTTTTGGGAATGTGGACAAATCCGAAAGTTTTGGTATAAAGTCCTATCATTTATTAATGCCCTCCTACATACTCATGTTTCCCCTGATCCTTTGGCATGTCTATGTGCAAATTTCTCTCATTGGGACCTTGGTGTGGGTAAAAAATAATGTTATACCGTTCTTGACTATACTGGTCATGGTATCCAAGAAAGTGCTCCTCACGTATTGGGTTTCCAAATCTAAACCCTCAATGTTGGAAGTCCATAGGAAAATGCTGCAAATTTTCTATTATGACCATAAAACTGCCTTGACGGATATTGAAACTGGTGTTATAATTTTTTTTAAACATTGGGAACTATATATTAACTCACTCCCGATATCCATTCAATCTCAATTATTCACAGCCTTTGAGAAAACTGAATGGTATCTTCTTAGACAGATTTCATCACATTCTTAAATGTTATAGATGATTTATTGTTTTTGTGACTCCCTCCCTCTTTCCTCTTGTGTCTCCCCCTCTCCTTTGTCTCGTCTTTCTTCTTTGTGTATTTTCTTTTCTTTTTGATATCTGATTATTGAGACAAGAGTGAGTAGCTCATCTCTTCTCGACTTCAGATTCTGATTTTTGACTGATTATTTTTCATGGGATTATAGTCTACTAAGATTGTTCCACTGTATTGTACAGGTATCTTGTACTCCTTGACCTTGCAGTCTTATATTTTTGCAGATTGTCTTTTTGTACCTGTCATTTTCTTATGCTGATAAAACTTCAAAAATAACAGATTTTAAAAATATAAATATGTGGCTCACCAGTAGCCGATCTTGTTCACTGCTTATGGTCCTGCCCGAAAGTACAGGTCTTATGGCATCCACTTCAATCGTATATTACAAATGACTTGAAAATACAGTTTATTATTGATAAAACCTGGGCATTCTGGGACATTTACCCTAAGTCTCTCCCCACCAAATTGTCGAAAAGGAACCGTATTTTACTAATCATATTAGCCGCAAAAAAACGATACTCTTCCAATGCTGACCCAATTCTATTTCATTACTACACCCTAGAAATTCATATCTGTTTCATGCAGATTGGACCAACACCACGTTACAAAAATAAAAGTTGACGGAGAAACATTTTACTATATGTCTTCCTTATGTTCATACTCTATCCTCGTTAATTAAAGAAGCTTTCCAGAAATGCTTCCAGTCTACCAAATGGTATAATTTAGAAGTCCTTGACTCTGGTGCTCCTTTTTGAATAGTCTCTGGTCAGGGGTATATCCTTCCTCTGTACATGTTCTGAATATTGTATGGTCACTATCTCTTCTCTTGACTGATGTAAAGTACCAATGGATCATTTTATTTTTACCATGACTGTTTATACTGTATACATATACTGTTTGTTATTGATTCCTCCTGTCAATAAAACTTTTTGAAAAAAAAAATCATTGTGTATATTTGGAGGAAAAAGCTGTTTTTGAATAGACTAGTAGCTACTGTATAGCATGTTAATCAGAATTTGGTTTCCCTTTGTTTTACATTGGGGGCCAGACGATAGATCTATGGTATTTGTTGCCAGAAATAAATGTTTACTTTGATCAAGTAACCTAGATTTTTGTGGAAGTCCAAATATGCTTAAGCATTTGAAACCGATCTTAATACAATCCAAAATAAACAGGCTATCTGACTTAAATTAGAATTCCATGTCATAATATATCACAATGTTATCACTAACCAGGGCCTCAAAAATAAAAAAAAATAAAAAATTAAGAGTAGTAAGATTGTTACCTTAAATGGTGATATGATTCAGTGGCCACTGGCCAGAATTCTAGGTTACATACAGGGTAACTGCAGACTGATTTTAGCCTCCCTTGGAACTTGAGTAAAACAAAGTGGCCATGACTGAGCAAAGTAACAGGCTCCACATAGTTAATGGGGGCTCCCAGGGACAGCGTCCTATACTAGGACTCTGATGATCTTGTATAACCTGCCTTAAAGAACAAAGCAATGTATAATTTATTTTTGTTAATGATATTGTAAATAAACTATGATTGTAAAACTCTGTTGAGGTGTCTCTGAATTAACCAAACTTCCCCTATAATAGTTCCACTGGAAATAAAATGTGGTGTTAGAGGTGGGATTACGAGGATTAATAGTGATCAGTGGCCCTAATAGTTCTTTACAGTGTGCCTATGAAGGATGGAATCACATTTTATGTTTCCCTCTGACTCTTGCTATAGAAAAGGTTTTGTGATTTAGGTAAAAGATCACAGTGTGCTTTTATTTCTTTATGTTTTCTAAATGGAAACAAAATGTTAAACTAGTCAAGGTTAAATTGGAGAAGTGGTTGGCTATACTCCAAGTATGTGTGCTTAGCAATAAAAACATTGGAGGATTTTCAGAGGGATTGATTTTGAATATTCAGATGAAATTGAATATCTATCGATGCCTATTGATGTTGTAAATATTGATTTAAGTGAAGGAACAAAAGCTGGCCACGTACAATTTGCTAATGCATTGTCTACTGTATGTGTGCCTAGTCTTTAAGTGGTTAAGTTAACAGATGAAAATACTGCTTTTAAAGAATAGTCTGTTAGAAATCATGAAAAGAAACTTAAATGGTAAAATAATCCACACAATTTATTGCAAATAAATTGAACCAGAAATGTTAAGCTGGGTGAGGCAATAAGTTGACCCTTTACCTGTTAGAACTGTTGTAAAAGGTAACAATTGGGACAGAATGTGTAGAGAATACCAAGAGGATTTCACAGAAGATGTTGTTGATTTTAAGGAGAATGGAGTGAGTAAGAACCTGTAACCACATCCAAAGTAAAAAGGGAAATGTGTCAGGTGATGCTGCATGCAAGAGTGCAGAGAGTGCTGATGAGTTGTCAGAAAAAGAGGCTGACTCCTAATTATATCCCCCAGTGAAATAACTGAGTTGTTTGCAAAATAAAGGCACACAAGGGGCAGGGACATTTGAAATTGTGGATGGAGTTACAGTATCATGCTCAAGATAACAGGAGCATAGGGGTTGGGTTCCATCTGTGCAGATCCAGGAGTCAAATGGCAGTTTTAAAATCATAAGGTTGGATTATGTGTCCATGCTTTGTTGTACAGGGTGAGAGGCAATTGCTATTGTGTATAACCATTCATCTGACCTTATGGTCATTGACTCATGCCCAGATTTGTGTGGAGGGATTGAATGAGAGAGAAAGCTAGCATGTATGAGTGCTTTACTTAAAAAATGTGTGGAAGTCCCTGAAATGACCAATGTCACAGTGTATGATTATTTTTACTACAAGCAGCCCTGCTTCATTTGAGAATGTCTTTATGCAGTCTTTCATCCAGCATGGAAAATAAGATTACTGGTTGAAATGAATATCATGCTAGAACAGATACGTTTGTTGCAATCACAGGGAGTATCAGTGGATAAAGTCTGAGCTATGGCTTTGGCCAACCCTGCTGCCCAGTACAAAATGAAGGTGCCATAGGGTAGACCCCCTTATAGATACAGAGTTACAGTACACACACATTTTTTTGAGCTGTTAAATCATGGGCTCTCAAAAGATAAGATTGATGTACTTAAAATGATGCTGTGTTTGAAATGTGAGATAGGATTCAGATTAAGCTCAGACGTGAACAAGCTAGTAGACATGGAAATGGGGGAGTGAGATCTGATACAGGGCACAGAATCCTCTGTCCCTACAGTCAAAAATGCTAAAGGAGGTGACCCAAAGGGGTGGGAATATTTTGACTTCTCTCATGGCCAATGTCATGCCCCGTATGAAGGAGAGGTAGGTCCTTGAAACACTCATCCATTATTGCATTTGTACAATATTTATAATGAAACTCCAAGACAGAGTTCCGTTTGTTAACATTAGCATGCACTGGAATAAAAACACAAACACAGTGCATAGCCTTGCTCGATAATGGTGGTTTCACTATTTTATTGAGCAGGCATACTACAACATGGCACCAAATCAGGCAGACATAAATATGCTGCTGCAGAGGGTCCAGGAGGTTCACCAAGATAAGAGGCCAGATTCAGTGCATACTCCAAATAATTCAAGTGGCTATCTTGAGAGGACAGTGCATAGACATGACCTACAGTACTACTATTTTTGGGTGCTCTGTGAGAGACTTCATGGATTCTGCACTATGGGGGTAATTCCAAGTTGATCGCAGCAGGACCTTTTTTTTAGCAGATGGGCAAAACCATGTGCACTGCAGGGGGGCAGATATAACATGTGCAGAGAGAGTTAGATTTGGGTGGGTTATTTTATTTTTGTGCAGGGTAAATACTGGCTGCTTTATTTTTACACTGCAAATTAGATTGCAGATTGAACACACCACACCCAAATCTAACTCTCTCTCACATGTTATATCTGCCCCCCCCCCCCCCCCCTTGCAGTGCACATGGTTTTGCCCAACTGCTAAAAAATTTCCTGCTGCGATCAACTCAGAATTATCCCCTAAGGCTTTTTTCAGAGTAGTTAACAAATCAAAAAAGTTAGCCATTGGACAAAATCATATTGCAATGCAGAGATTTATAGTTGGGGGGGTTTTATTGTTTCTGTGCAGGGTAAACACTGCAATTTAGATTTCAGTTTGAATACATCCCACCTAAATCTAACTTTCTCTGCAAATGTTACATCTGCCCCCCCCTCCCCCCCCGCAGAGTAACATGGTTTTACCCAACTGCTAAATTTTTCGGTTTGCTAACAACTCTGAATAACCCCCTAAAGCCAGTAGTTAGAGGGAATGCAAAAGTCACCCATACACCTACCTTCTCCTGTGCAGCCAGTTAACCTGAAGACAGACCACATACAAGGTAGGTTAAAGGAAATCAGATGCTGCGCAGCCTCTGTTACAAGACGGAATGTTTCATGAAACAGAAAAGCCTACTCAATAGAAATGGAAGTAGTATTTATCAAAGAGGGGAGGAGTATCTTAAGAGTCATCTCAAGTCTCATGCCAACATGTAGAATGATTAATTTCCAATAAGATGGCACTGAACTACTCCCACCATTCAAAGAATCTCCAGTTTCTATAGCTGAACCTATCTCCAGTCTGACAGATGACAAGAAAATTGCTTGGTCTACAAATGACAGACACTGACACAGAGATGAACTTGGACTGCTGCAGCATTACAACCTGCACAGGAAGAAGTTATAGATGAGAGTGGTGAAGGGAGATCCACCCAATATATATAAGTGCAAACCATGCTGATGTTTCTGCAGGAAACAGATTGTCCTTTGATAATCTACACTGAAATTTGGATCTTGTCTTACTACTTGGATGCCCTCATGGAAAAAATTGTATAATCCATTCCAAGTCAATATAGGGCCCGAACTATGGAATCAAGTTTACAATCACAGCTCATTTAGGTCTCTATCCATCAGTCATGTAAACGCACCCACCTAATGACACAGCTGACATCCTTTTACAAATCAAGTCAGTCACTCAATTTCCAGTGGAGGAAGATGAGAATATTGACATGTACAACCTGGGATGGTGGGCACATGAACAATGTGGACATAAAGGACCAGAAGGAACATATGATTGGGCAAAGGCCAAGGAATTACATTAACACAAAGAATGGCCAGAAACATTGTTTTTAACTGTATCACCTGTCAACAACTGACCTACAGAAAAACCTTGTCTGGTGATATGAGATCCATTTACAGAGGACAGTAAGCTGCAAAAATTTGGCAGTTGCATTTAATTGGCCTATTACCTCCAGGAAAAAAATAATCAAAACACAGTTGTACCACTACTGACACCTGTTCTGGTGTGTTGCTTGCCATACCTACAGCACATGCCAATCAAGAGAACACCCTAAAAATGCTGGCTGATATCATAAGGTACTGCTGAACCCTAGCAAAATACATTTATACACATTTTACTGTCAGAAAAGTAGGGGATTGAGCAAATCATACAGTATGTATTGGGTGTACACGCATTTCCTATTATCCACAAGCAGCTGGATTAATAGAAATAATGAAGGCCTCCTTATGCAAGAGAATGCCCATGCACACTTTGAAGGATTGGGACCATGTCCTGCAATAGGTAGTATGCTGTTTGAATGAAAAGGATTACAGGATCTTACAGGATCTACTACCCTCCTTCAGAGATTGTTAGAATGCTGCCACCCAGCTTACCGCTGTGTCACACTCAGAACTCAGGCTCCCAAGTGATAACAACGTAAATGTAGTGGTTCAAGAGGATGTAGTTTTCTGTAAACTATGGCTACATGAAGGCAGAGAAAAAGTTCACAAAAACTGTCCAATAGTCACTAGGTATACTTGAAATGAAACATGCAGAAGTGATATACTTTTTACCCTCACACCACTTGACGCCCATACAGCAAGGCTTCAGAGAAACTTATGCTAAATGATTAAGGGAAATATTGTGTACATTTGGCATTCCATGATTACTGTGAACAAATAATGGATAAAGCGCTTCACTGCTGAAATATTTTGTATGCAAGTCTGGAATATGGTCAATTCGTTATGATCCTCACCCACGGTGATGAGGTCTTCTTTCAATTCTTTACTATTTCTCCTCCTGTATATATATATATATATATATATATATATATATATAAATGGATCTGTGTGTGTGTGTATGTATATATGTATGTAGAGGCACTCACAGGTAGGGGCAGATGCACACATGGGTAGGGGCAGAGGCACCCTCAGGTAAGGATAGGGGCACACATGGGTAGGGGCATAGGCATACGGGTAGGGCAGATACACACACGGGTTGCGGCACAGGTACACAAGGGTGGGGGCAGAGGCATACTTTAGTGTCGAAGCTAAGCAAGGAGACCTAGGGCCCTTTGACATAGAGTCAGCTTGCAAACCTGACATATTTAATATACAGCGGGAAGAGCTTGGCCTATCGTCCCAGCATTTACAGCACTCAGCAGGGCAGCATCAGAGGCGGGACAGGGCAGAGAAGGAGGCGGATTATTTTCCTCAGCACCAGCATTTTGACAGCATTTTGAATCAATCCAGGGAACCCCAAGTGTGCGGCCTGACAAAGATTGGCATTATTCTTTAAACTCCGTAGCGAAGCACAGGTATTCAGCTAATATATATATATATATATATATATATATATATATATATATAAAATGTATGTATACACACACATACATGCATACATGGTAGACATGGTAAAACCTCTAAGAAAATGTTATGCCTTTCTCTGTATAAAGCACATTTCATCCACAAATTAACAATGCCTCCATTGAGACTTTTGTATGACTGGTTAAAAGAGATAGCTTACCAAGAGTTAGGCAACATAGAAAATATTAGAAAATATCAAAATTTAAACAAAGATGAAATTTAGGCTGTGTGATCTTTGAAGAACAATCAAGAAATAACAGTACATCCTGCCGACAAAGGCGGGGGTATTGGTATACGGACTAGGGGGTATATTTACTAAGATTCGTAATTGTCGGGATTTGGAGGGAGATTAAACACGAATGACATCGAATGTTTAACTTTTATTTTTTTGTCCGTCTCATTTACTATGCTGTCGTATTCTGCATTGTTGTGTTTTCTGATGTCGATTGTCATTCGTAATTTCGGGCTGTGTTTTACGGGAGTGATGAGTAAAGCACTGCTGAATTTAACACAATGAATCTCTGCCGGATCTGTGAGATCCGTGCAGGGCTTCATTGTGTACCTTAAAAAAAGTGTATAAAGTGTTAAAAATCCTGAAAAAAAATTGCGTGGGGTCCCCCCTCCTAAGCATAACCAGCCTCGGGCTCTTTGAGCCGGTCCTGGTTGTAAAAATACGGGGGAAAAATTGACAGGTGTTTCTCCATATTTTAACAACCAGCACCAGGTTCTGCGCCTGGTCCTGGTGCAAAAAATACGGGGGACAAAAGACATAGGGGTCCCCCGTATTTTTAACACCAGCACCGGGCTCCACTAGTCAGAGAGATAATGCCACAGCCGGGGGACTCTTTTATATTGGTCCCTGCGGCCCTGGCATTAAATCACCAACTAGTTACCCCTGGCCGGGGAACCCTGGAGGAGTGGGGACGCCTTAAATCAAGGGGGCCCCCCTCCAGACACCCAAGGGCCAGGGGTGAAGCCCGAGGCTGTCCCCCCCCCCCCCCCCAACATCCAAGGGCGGCGGATGGGAAGCTGATAGCCTTTTGTGTAAAAAAAAGAATATTGTTTTTTGTAGCAGAACTACAAGTCCCAGCAAGCCTCCCCCACAAACTGGTACTTGGAGAACCACAAGTACCAGCATGCGGGGTAAACGGGCCCGCTGGTACCTGTAGTTCTACTACAAAAAAAATACCCAAATAAAAACAAAACACAGACACTGTGATAGTAAAATTTTATTAAACATACATGCACACTTACATACATACATACTTACCTATGTTGACACGAAGCAGTCGGTCCCCTTGTCCAGTAGAATCCAGGGGTACCTGTAAATAAAATTATACTTACAAAGAATCCGGGGTAGATTGGTCCTCTTCTTATAAATTATAATCCAGGGACTTGGTAAAATAAAAAAACGGAATACCCGATCCACGATGGTGCTGGTTGTTGAAATATGGGGGAACACCTGTCAATTTTCCCCCCATATTTTTACAACCAGGACCGGCTCAAAGAGCCCGAGGCTGGTTATGCTTAGGAGAGGGGACTGATCCGTGCATGCCTATCAGAACACGGTAAAAAAAAAAGCAGGTCTTTTTGAAAACTGCTTTTTATTTACGATTTGTATTTTTTCTCGGCAGGGTTTGGCTATTGCCGGCAGTGATTGTGAATTCTAATTTTTAGTAAATTACTGAGTTGTATAAAATAACAGGCGTGTTTGACCGATGGTGTATTCATTCGTATTTTTTTTATTTAACTTTAAAAAAAATATGAATGCCCTCATCACTGCCGAGATTTGAGTTTAGTAAATTCCCGAGATGACACTTTGATGAAAAAACACAAACTCGGTCAAAGTCGGGAGCTTAGTAAATATATCCCTAGGACTGATTATGTCAATGAGATATTAAGGCAATTGTCGAATACCTCCTGTTATAAGAAATTGTCTTTTGATCCAACTGGACTATACAAAAGAAAAATTGATTCTGTTATTCAACTTGGCCTCTCAAATGGGTGCCAGCAGTCAGACCCTACTATTGGAAAAAGTTGTATTAATCCACCTCTCTTCGGTTACAAAAGGAGCCGCAACTTGAAATAACATTTAACCTTTTTGGATATTAATCCCGTGGTCAGCACTGCCTCAAATTGGCTTACCTTGCAGAAAGGTGTATTTAAATGCACAGGTTGTGCCAACTAGTGGTTCTTAATGACAGGGCCCTCCTTTTGCCATCCTGATACGAAGAGAAAATTAAATCTAAAACATTGTTTGACCTGTGAGTCCAAATATGTCGTATATATCATTCTATGGCTGTGCAACATAATCTATATGGGCAAGATGATCAGCATGTTAAAAGAATGTATTGATCCAAGAACAACACCTGTAGCAAAGCATTTTATAAATTGTGGACACACTATAGGAGACTTCAGATTTATGCCAATAGGTTTTATTCCTCCACCACACGGGGTCAGAGACAGGCATCTGATGTTATTGCAACAGTAATGGGAATGAATCTACAAGCTGAATTCTATTTCTCTAGCATCCATAAGGGATATTGGGGACAGAATTAGTACGATAGGGTATAGATGGGTCCAAAGGAGCTAGTGCACTTTAAATTTCTTCAACTGGGTGTGCTGGCTCCTCCCCTCTGTGCCTCCTCCTACAGGTCAGTTTAGAAAAAAGTGCCCTCAGGAGAGGATGCACACTCTGCAAGCTCCAGAGATTTTCTTCAATTTATTTTAAAGTTTTATTTCTTTCGGTATGCTGTTTGGGCAACAGCATACCTGTACCGTGGGAGTTAGGGGGAGGGGCGGTCACCGGCCTCTTGAGGTGCAGAGCCGCTTCCCTGCTGCAGGACCACTGTCCAGAGGGTATGTTTGTTCAGCAGGGCATGGCGCCTTGGCTGTCGCAGCATGCCGCACACCCCTAACGCTGCCTGAAGGTGATCATCGGTGATGAGCACACGCCGGGGACCCCACTAGGGGGGTCCCCCAGTTTTTTGTGCGGCTAAAGCACGGGTGAGGTGTACGGTTACCTCCTGGGGGGCACCCGCTGTAGCCCCTGCATGAGACGGGCTAAAATGCATTATATCAAGCATTTATGTGAGGCTACAAACATACAGAGACATGGGCAGTATAAATATTAAAAAGTAGCTTCAGGTGCCATGGCGGGGAGTGGAGCTACATGAAAGCGGGTTCAGCAGCATTTTGGCACCTTCCTCTGCATAGCAGCAGCCTCAACAGCTACTCCATAACAGTCCCTGGATCACTGGTACCGGGTGTAGAGGGGAAGAGCCACTATAGTGTGCACAAGTAACATCCTTCTCAGGGATTTTTCATAATACTGTCTCACTGTTGTTTACATATAAAACTCTGACAGCCTCACTGGGGCTGTACAGCGCTGGTGTCCTCTTTCCTGTGTCTCCTCTCACATGCAATAGGACAAGCTTATGCTGTATTTCAGGCTATATTGTATGTGTATTGTACCTGTTTTTCTTATTCAATATGGTAAAACAGAAGTTATGCAGTGTTTGTAATGCTAGATTCTCTCCTAGTTCATATGGCTCAATATCATGTGAGGAGTGTAGTCAGTCATCTCTGAATGCTGATAACAATGTGGGGAAGAGTCCAGAGCCTTCCTGGTTGTGTCTATCAAAACTATGATGTCTGATATGTCATCTCAACTCACTGCAAATGCTAATAAGACTCAGGAACTGCAACAAGCAGTGGCAAGTCTAACTGCTAAACATAACCCCCTGTCTGCTACAGGTGCACAAAAACATGCTCTACCTGCACTCCTATCAGATACTGATGATGATATACAGGATGATGGGGATGATGTGGACTCCATAAGTAGGGATTCCACCCCTACCCAGCGTATTGAACCCCTCATATTGGCTATTCAGGGTGTGTTAAAGCTCCCCCTGGAGGATGCTACTACTCAGCAGTCATTTTTCCTCCTACAAGACAAACTGACAGTCACATTTCATGATTCCATGGAATTGAATGACTTGTTTAAAATTGCCTGGAAAAATCCAGATAAAAAATATCAGGTGTCCAAACAGTTCCTGCATACATTCCCCTTTGCCCCTGAAGGCAGAAAATTCTGGGAAGAATCTCCAGCAGTGGATGTCTCAGTCTCTCGTCTTTCTAAAAAGGCGGTACTTCCTGCTCTGGGCTCCTTTACGGTAAAGGACCAGGGCGATAGATTTTAGAGTGGCCTCAATTTTCCTATCTACACTGCTGCAGGTGTAGCTCAAAGACCGGTCATTGCAGGTTGCTGGATGACACATGCAATTCATTCCTGGGCTACTCAAATTCAGGAAGGTCTTTCGGGTGACATGACCTTAGTTACTACTGTAACTTTTCTAAAACACATTGAGGACACGGCAAGAGTCCTCTGTGACTGCCTTAAAGAGATTAGCTATATTAATGCTTGGACCTCTGCTATTGCTGTGTCCACGCGCAGAGCCATATGGTTGCGTCAGTGGATTGCTGACTCCAAACATAATGTGGAATCTCTTCCCTTCACAGGCGAATGGCTCTTCAGAGGGGAATTGGACACATGGATTTCCAAAGCTACTGCGGAAAATCCACGTATCTCTATTCAGGGCTTCCGCCTGCTAGACGTACCTACCCGGGACCGTCTACTCAGTCCTTTCGGTCCTCCAGATTACAATCTAGGGCTCGGGGTGCCTCCAATGCAGCTAGAGGCTCCAGAGGTAAGCCTAAGAAACCAGCCGTTGCCGGCTCACAGGACCAAAGCACCAGTTCAGCTTTCACTAAGACTTCAGCATGACGTTGCCCACCCACCCCGAGGGGATCTCGAGGTGGGAGCTCGATTACATCACTACAGCCACATCTGGGATGGTTCCTGCAAAGATGCCTGGGTAAGGGACCTTATCTCTCAGGGTAACAAGCTGAAGTTCGACGGTGCTCGTCCCCAACGATTTTTCAAATCAGGCTTGCCAGCGTTGGAAAATGTGTGTGTTACGCTACTAATGGCCATTGACAAGTTGGTCCAATCCCAGGTCATTGTTCCAGTACCCCTACTACAACAAGGAGAAGGTTACTACTCCAGTCTGTTTGTAGTGCCAAAACCAGACGGGTCTGTGAGACCCATGTTGAATCTGAAGTCCTTGAAGGTTTTCAAATTCAAGATGGAAGCTTTGAGAGCGGTGATCGCGGGCCTGGAACATCAAGAATTCCTTGTGTCCTTGGATATCAAGGATGCCTACCTGCATATCCTGATTTGGCCTCCTCATCAGTCCTATCTACGGTTCGCCCTACTGAACGATCACTACCAGTTTCAGGCGTTGCCCTTTAGCCTGTCTACAGCTCCAAGGGTGTTTACGAAGGTGATGGCGGAAATGATGTTCCAGCTCAGAGTCCAGGGGGTCAACATTGTCCCTTACCTGGACGATCTCCAGATAAAAGCAAGTTCCAGGGAGCTTCTATTGCTTCATATAGATTGCACTAACCAACTTCTGTCTCACCACGGGTGGATCCTCAATCTACAGAAGTCTCAACTGGAACCATCGCAACGACTCCTGTTTCTGGGTATGATACTGGATACTGTGGCTCAAAGAGTGTTTCTCCCAGAGGACAAGGTGAGAACACTTCAAGAGATGGTTCGCATGGTACTCCGTCCTGCCCGAGTTTCCATCCATCTTTGCATAATGGTGGCCTCGTAAGAGGAGATACAGTTCGGCAGGTTCCATGCCAGACCTTTTCAATTGGACATCCTGAACAAGTGGTCCGGTTTACATCTCCAGATGCACAGAATGATTCAGCTGTCACCCCAGGCCAGGATTTCGCTCCTGTGGTGGTTACAGTCTTCCAACCTGCTGGAAGGCCAACATTTCGGGATTCAGGATTGGACCCTCCTCACAACGGATGCAAGTCTACGAGGATGGGAAGCTGTCACCCAGGGGGCGCAGTTCCAGGGCAAGTGGTCTGCCCAAGAGGCCCTACTGCCGATCAACATTCTGGAACTTCGGGCGATATACAATGCTCTGCTTCAGGCCTCCCCTCTGCTCAGGGATCAGGCGATCCAGGTTCAGTCAGACAACACCACGGCAGTGGTGTATATCAATCAACAAGGAGGGACAAAAAGCAAGGCCTGCATGCGAGAAGTGTTAAAAATACTTCTCTGGGTGGAAAGAAATGCAAGAGCACTGTCCGCAATCTTCATTCCGGGAGTGGACAACTGGGAAGCGGACTTCCTGAGTCGCCACGACCTCCACCCGGGGGAGTGGGGATTACACCGTCAGGTGTTTCAACAGATTGTCGACAGGTGGGGATATCCGCAGATCGACATGATAGCGTCTCCCCTCAACAAGAAGCTTTGCTGCTACTGCTTACGAACCAGGGACCTCAGGTGAGTGCAGTGGATGCACTGACGTGACCGGCTGGTCTACCTATTTTCTGCAATCCTGATTGCGCCGGATTGGCCTTGAAGGGCGTAGTATGCAACTCTTCGGGACATGTCCATAGAAGACCCTTGGCCTCTGCTGCTAAGAAAGGATCTTCTTCAGCATGGACCGCTCGGCCTACCTGGACTTACGGCGGCTTTGTTTGACGGCATGGAAGTTGAGCGGAATATCCTAGCTCACAAAGGGTTTTCCAAAAAGGTAATTGCTGCTATGGTGCAAGCCAGAAAACCTGTGACATCAAAACATTATCATCATATCTGGAGGAGATGCGTATCTCGGTGCGAGGAACGCACGTATCCACCTGCGGAGTTTCACTTGGGCCGTTTCTTACATTTCCTGCAGGTTAATGTGGATAAAGGCTTACGTCTGGGTTCCATTAAGGTCCAGATTTCAGCTCTTTCAATTTTCTTTCAGAAGAAATTGGCTGTGTTGCCAGAAGTTCAGACCTTCTTGCAAGGGGTGCTCCACATACAACCTCCTTTTGCGCCGCCTACGGCACCCTGGGCTTTGGATGTAGTGTTGCAATATCTACAGTCCTCCTGGTTTAAGCCTCTGATGACAGTAGAAGACAAGTACCTCACATGGAAGACAGTGATGTTGTTGGCCCTGGCTTCTGCTAGAAGCGTCTCAAAATTGGGGGCCTTATCGTGTAAAAGTCAATACTTGGTCTTTTACGAGGACAGAGCAGAGCTCCGAACTAGACAGCAGTTCATGCCGAAAGTTGGCTCCGCTTTCCATCTGAATCAACCTATTGTGGTTCCGTCTTGTTCTGATGCTTCGACTCCTCCGAAGTCTTTGGATGTGGTGCACGCTTTGAAGATCTATGTCAAACATGCAACTCGGGTCAGGAACATGGATTCCTTGTTCGTGCTCTATGATGCGCAGAAGGGTTGTCCTGCTTCTAAGCAGTCCATTGATCGTTAGATTAGGCTTATTATCTAACAGGCCTATGTGTCGGCAGCCTTACCTGTTCCTAAGTTTCTGAAGGCCCACTCTACAAGATCAGTGGGGCCTTCCTGGACGGCTGCCCGTGGAGTCTCGGCCTTGCAACTATGCTGAGCTGTTACATGTTCGGGTAAGAACACCTTTGTGAAATTCTACAAATTTGATACCCCGGCCAAAGCGAATACCCAGTTTGGGCAGGCGGTGCTGCAGCAGTCACTGCCCATTCCCACACATTCTGGAAGCTTTGGGACATCCCCATACTAATTCTGTCCCCAATATCCCTTATGGATGCTAGAGAAAATAGGATTTTAAATACCTACCGGTAAACCCTTTTCTCGTAGTCCATAAGGGATATTGGACGCCTGCCTCTGTGTGGTTACTTTGTGCAGGTTTTCTGTTCTGTGGTACCTGTTCAGCTGTTGCCAGACGTTGCTGGCCTGGTTATGCTTTGGTGTGCTGGTGTGTAAATCTCACCACCATTATTGTTGTTATGTTACTTCTCTCAAGTATGTCAATCTCCTTCGGGCACTGTTTTACCTATAACTGACCTGTAGGAGGAGGCATAGAGGGGAGAAGCCAGCACACCCAGTTGAAGAAATTTAAAGTGCACTCACTCCTTTGGACCTGTCTATACCCCATTGTACTAATTCTATTCCCAATATCCCTTATGGACTACGAGAAAAGTATTTACAGATGGTATTTAAAATCCTATTTTCTCCTAATGGACTTAACAAGGAGCTCATACTGACATCTTTTATTTGAATCAACAAACCATCTACAAACGCTGAGTCTTTATATTACTACACAATGGAGCTAATTCAGGTTTGATCGCAAATCGCAACCCAACTGGAATTTTTACAATCGCTCCACGTGCGCATGCTCAGCGCCCATCCTACGCATGCGCCCGCACATTCTGCATGGGGGGGTGCAGAAAATGTGATCGCCTCTGCCCGTCAACCAGGCAGAGGCGGTCATGGGGCGGCCAACGCTCCGTTTCCCGGGAGCAGTGGGCCTCCTGCGGGTGCAGCTAAGCTGCGCCGGAGGAGGCTTCACTAATTTCTGCGATGAAGCAGAAATTGCGAGGCGATCGCAATTTCTGCTTCATCAAAGGGGGTAGGCGGTGGTCAGCAAGCTGAGTGGCCTTGCCCTGCAATGGGCAGCCCAAAGCATGCTAGGAAAAGGATTGCAAATTCTGCTAATTAGCAGAATTTGCAATCCTTACTGAATTAGGCCCAATGTTCACTAGTTATACAAACATTATGCTTGGTAGTTTTCTAGTTTTGGATTAATATACAGATTTTTTTTTATTAATTAGCGGTGATGTGTTTCTTACAAATTTTGTGCCTTTTCAGCAGATTTTTCCAGCAGCAGTTAATATTTAAATTGAACTGGGTGACTGGCTGCTTAGCAACTATTTATAAACAATATGTGATATAGTGGATGCTGGCTGGGTTGTCTAAATCTGAAACTGCACAATTATGTTACATTATAATTTATTATAATTTCTAGGTTGATTTTTTTGTTACATTTTTTTAACTGTGAGGCTTATTGTGTATCTGTTCGTGCCTCTACACCACCTTCCGCACTGTGCTTCCTGTGTGTCCTCAGTTTGTTCCACTGTGCCTGCGGTATTATAGTGTTCCGGACGGTCCGAGGTTTACAGCAGTGGTCCCAGAGAGTCACTTTCAGTACGGTGAAATTTATTTTTGTTGCCCAGACGTGGGGATGAGCATCTGTGGTTCCGTCTGGTCGGGGGCTGGATGGCGGAGACACTGCACTAATAACACATTATGCTAATTATGGTGTTATATAAGGTCTTCCATTGGCACATGATACTGTGGCTGACCCCATGAAGTTATAAAAACGGGCTTTCAACTACTTACATATGAGTATAATCCTGCCATATTTTGATGGCCTGATGCTGATGCATCGAAAAGTGTTTTCTATTTTTTCTAAATAGTGGTGTGCTGGTCTCCTGGTGCTAGTCCCATGTGGATACGTCTAGGTACTGACTATACGAGTGTGTGTGTGCGTGTATGTATATTACATATACATGCTCATGTATATATATATATATATATATATATACACACATACATACATACATACACACACACACACACACACACACACACACACACACACAAACACTATATGGACAAAAGTATTTGGCCACACCTGTTAATTATTGATTTCAGGTTTTTCTATCAGACCCATTGCAACAGGTGGATTTGGATTGTAAGAATAATTTTATACAAATGCAAAGTGTCATGGCTGAATTATAGGGAAAAAAAGAGTGTTGGATCTGCACTCAGGGGCAGATGTATTAACCTGTAGAAGGCATAAGGAAGTGATAAACCAGTGATATGTGCACGGTGATAAAGGCACCAGCCAATCAGATCCTAACGGTTAATTTACATATTGGATCTGATTGGCTGGTGCCTTTATCACCTTGCACATATCACTGGTTTATCACTTCCTTATGCCTTCTCCAGGTTAATACATCTGCCTCACACTCCCCAATGTCATAAGAAAACTTTGCCATATATATAGTTGAGCCAATGGAAAGAGAATGGACATTAGCATGTGCTGGAAGGAAGTGCAAATTAATCTATCCATAGTTGGAAAATATACAGAAATGTTTCAATAATAAATGTATTGCTGGATGTACTAGGGACTAAACCAGACAACCTAAAGTTCCATGTTACAGTAGTGCCAAATAGTAGGTCCTGTCCATTACAATTATATTCCAGACAACATTCATGATCCAATAAATGCACATACTGTATAAAAAAAAAAAGATACATGAAATGAAAGAGCAATTCAGGAATGAACATAATGACTGCGTGTATGATTTAGAATGGTTTGATTGAAACCCTGCCATCTAGTTCAAAAGGTATTGGGAGGCAGAATATGAGGGATTATACATAATGTACTTTCTGCAATAATTTTCTGAATTATTGTTTGTCGTGATTAAATTAGTATTTCTATTATTGTTTAAATGTTGTAAGGCTATAGAACAAAATAGTTTTGGCACACAGGTTGATATTGAACAATAGTATCATAACTATAAAATATATCGAAGCAAAGGGTGGATTTTAACAGTTTAAATTCTTCACCTAAGGAAACTATTTGTCTTCTATGTATATGTATGCATATCATATCTGTGTTGTATTACTGTCATTGTGTATCTTTGGAAGAACTATTTGTTTTTGAGTAGACTAGTAGCTATAGTACAATGGGTGTGCGCAATAAGTTTCTGGATGCACAAAGAGTATTATATTTACACAGTGAACATTACATTTTTCAAAGTATTTGGCGAACTCTATGCACAGTTGCATGCGCTCAAATCCCTTGGTGAAGCAGCTGGACCAGTTTGAGGCAGTTAGATCTTCTACATGTTAGATGAAAAATAAGAATTTACTCACCGGTAATTCTATTTCTCGTAGTCCGTAGTGGATGCTGGGACTCCGTAAGGACCATGGGGAATAGCGGCTCCGCAGGAGACTGAGCACAACTAAAAGAAAGCTTTTGGTCTAACTGGTGTGCACTGGCTCCTCCCTCTATGACCCTCCTCCAGACTTCAGTTAGGATACTGTGCCCGGAAGAGCTGACACAATAAGGAAGGATTTTGAATCCCGGGTAAGACTCATACCAGCCACACCAATCACACCGTATAACTCGTGATACTGATAAAGCTGAATATTTATCGTATATACAACCCTTTATGAGGTCTAAGAACACTGTACGCTGTTTACTTAAGAAGTACCGTAAGGGTACGCAAGTTGCATAACGATCGCTCAGCCGTAGGCGAGACGCTCAAGCGTCACGTTCGCTCACGGCCCAGAGATCACAGACAAGCACTCTGTTGGCTATGACTAACGTAATGATTCGCTATGGCGTAGCGGACGCTCGAGACCACGAGGAGATCACCAGCGGCGCAGACGCTCACAACGCTATACCTTTATGTCTAAACCTATTATTAATGAAATACACAGAATACCTTAATGTGAATACAGGGTGTAAGTGCAACCTTGTGTAACCTGACTAACTACAAAGCTGCTTGAGCGTCACCGACGCTCAAGTGAACACTTAAAACTATGAGAAAATACACAGATACTGGTTTAGGGTCCAAAGCCTATTATCTGTATTATAACTATTATACTTGCAAAAAGAATCACAGTACAAATGATACACTACAATATAACAGAGACTTCCTAACCAAATAACTATACAAGAAATACAATACAATGCTGATCTAATACAATACAATACTAGTCAATGGGAGATACGAGAGAAGGAGGAGAGAGAGAGAGAGAGAGAGATATATATATGAGAGAAATGGCTCACAGAAAGACAATGATTACGGAGAGAAACTTACGCACAAGGGTAAACGATCGCATGCGCCTGGACATCCAGCACCCGATTTTCAGCAATGAGAACCGTTGAAGAGTGAGAGCTGGATGTGGTCGGCCTGCCTATTTATGCCCCACACACAATGCAATCTTACAGTCCCTACAATCCCATTGTCCATTGGACGTCGGAATTCGGCCCTGCATCATAACAAAAGGTCATAGGTTGATTCATACAGGTGGGCTGTGACGATTTCAAACAGCTCAGGTGGGTGGGGAACTAGGTTTCCCGCCGCATACCTGAGTATGAGTAAATAGTAGAAATGGACATAAACTTCTTATGTCCATAACTATTCGCACGAGCGATTAATACGCTCCAAACCAACACCGGAATATTGCTATTTAAATACTCTTCCGATGGGTACCAAACACTACTGCATGACTCCTGTTAGACCCTTCCTACGATACAAAGAGGGATTCCTCAGCTCAGGGACATTCTATATTAACCAAACTTTCAGAATCTATCAAAGGGACCATGATCTACAAACTACATTAATTGTGAAAATATGTAACGAATGAGTCGCACGCTACGACTACATAAACTCTACCGTAAATACGCATACCGTGCGCCCGCGGGTGCACGCTATTGCGGGTATGCGCCTTCACGGGAGAGCGTACGCATGCGCAGCGCGGACCAGTGTGCGGTGCAAATATGGCAGTGTGTATGGGGATATTTTTCTGACTTTGACAGTCCACCCTTTGGCAGTCAATAATAACTGCCACCTCCTGAAAACATTTCAAAAGGAGAAAAATATATGTCAGGGGTTAATTCATTTCCATGGTTGGGTGAGGGAGGAGAGAGGAGTAGGTGTGAAGAGGGTATGACCTAGTGTGATAGCAGAAGCATGTGTGTATGAGTCCATGTTTGGGGGGGTCATGTATCATCGTGCCGTACGTGTTGTAAATCAAGCTTCGAGGTATTGCGAAGTATACATTTGAATTCCTTCTTATCCTGTGGTACAGGTCTGTGGATGGGCTGTCAAACTTTACCGAGCTCTTTTCGGATTTTGAACAAAATGGGGAGCACATTTTAGTTGATGATACATGAATGGGGGGATATGTGATTGCTGATATCTGTGCCTGCATTCCCTTTACTATGTGTGTTATTACCTGAGGGTTGTAGAGATGAAGATAAAGAACACTTATGGGGAATGCAATGATATTCTATGTCAGGTAAATGTACATCTGTCGTTGAAGTTTTGTTCGGTATCTGTTGAGAGTCGTCTTCTTTACGCTGTATTGCTCCTTGGGCATGAGCAAATAGCTTTGTCAGTGCCATCAGATTTACAAAAAAAATGTTGGGCTAGCGTGAGTTTAAAAATACTAGGGAAACTGGGGATCCATGGCAAAGTTCATCAAATGTCCATTTCTCAAGTGGTCAAAACTTCATCTTTGGTGCTTGTCTGTTGTCTGTATAGCGTCTCGTCAACTTCCTCGTCCAAGGGGGTCTTTGTATCTTGGAGAAAAGCAGAAAAACAGGTGAAAGAAACGGACCGTATAATCGCATTTTTCATCACATCCTGGTTTCTATCATTGGGTCATAAATCAAATCCAGGTTAATTACAGTTTCCTCACTCCTCAAGCTCATCACTTTTGTACTTTGTTTGCACCTCATTAAAGCCTGCCCGCATCTAAATATCAATCCAATAGATATAACAACACCTAAGATACATAGGAGGAACTTTCCAACATCCATTATGACTCCTTGAGCCCAGTCTCCTAAACCGGAGAACCAATTTCGCGGGTTCAACCATGACACCCAACCAGTCAGCTCATTACCTACAGCAGCAAGGGTGAGATTGTGTTTTCGACGAAATTCCCACTTCAATTGGAGAATATCGTCCATCTTTTGGTCTATGACCTCTACCGGATCCTCGGTGCTATTGGTGATATACGTGCAACACTTTATGCCGTACTGTGTTGCCAATGTAACACAATATCCGCCTGTTACTGCTGTAAGATAATTAAGAACCATCCTATGCTGAACTAGTTCTGTTTTATAAGCTTGAAGTTCTCTTCCAGTGTATCTGAATGTGTCATCATACATTTCAGTGATATTATCTAACAAATTGGCGAGTGCGGAAATGTATCTATAATTCATCACTCCTCGAGCGGTGCGAGTGAAATCTAACGCTACCAGAACCTGAATCCCGGTGGATTCATGGATAAGATCAGAGGCCGGGTGCTCTAACCTTTCTGACAGTTGTCTTTTAACTCGGTGCTCGTAATGAGTGTGAGTATAAGGAGCTTGGGCACCACGGTGTATGTCCTTCATTTTGTCATGTGTAACAGTCATCACTTCAGGCAATACTTTTCCAATATAACACAATCCTTCAGAGTTTGGGGCAAGCCACTTGTACGCCTTTCTCCCGCATATGAAATATGCATCATCGGGGAGAACATATGGGACAGAGAAGGACATTACCATATTACACACCTTCCAGGTGAATTCTCCTGACCCTAATTCTTCCATCTGCTTAATGCACGTATCGGTTTGTACGATATGTGCACAGTATCCTGGTGATACTTCTCCAACTCTAGTAATCCTATTTCCTAAGGTATATCGATACCGGAAAGATTTTCCTCTACTGGCTATGTGGCGTACAAGCTCTGTATCTGTAGGCATTCTATCTGCTCTGTGTGAAAAGGTCATGGTAAGGTTGCTCCATGACACTTCCCAATTTCCCGGCTTACGGGGATTGGAGATATTAAAACATAAGAGGGACCTATCCACATGGTATTGGTGGAGCTTCAAACTAGGAGGGCTGGAGATGTTAAACCTCCGGTCCACCGGTCTCCCACCACTTAGCTCAAGTACCTCCCCTAACGTTAAAGGAAATGGCACTAGCTCTGATTTGCTATGACCTTGAGGTACTTGAGAGCATACCCAACAATCTGTTTGGTTTAATACGTTACCCACTAAGGAGTGATAGTCACTCAATGGATGCCGGTCCATATGGATATTAAAACTGGATTGGCATTTCTTTATGCACCCATCCTCAATCAAATTGTCACAGAGCCTACAGATACAGTTTTCTTCAGCTAACAATCCATCACAATTTCTTCTATCGGATCGTTTTCTGATACTCGCCTTTGCTTGTTGGCTTGGTTGATCTTGGAAAACTGCGCCTCCATCATCATAATCGGAACCCATTCCAGAACCTCTCTCGACCTCTATGGTACTCTCGCCGGAACAGACTGCTCTGGTCAACATCATGGTTAACATCAAAATCCGGATCACAGTCTCTTGGGGCAAGTCCATCTTTGAGGAGGAAATAGAGAAGAATGAGAAGGGGGAAAAAGAAATTTTTAAGGGAGAGGGGGATGGGAAGTGGAGAAAACAATAAAAGGGAGAAGGGGGTCAACAACTGCTTTCGGTCTTCAAGGCTCAGGTGCCGCCTCAGTCCTCCTGGAACAGACACTCCAGTGATACAACCTCTACCGTCTGTTCCTTATCACGGGACTTCTCTGGATCAGCAACCTTTTTGCAGTGGGATGAATGGACCCAAGTCTCTCTCTCAGCAACCTTCAATGCTGTGGTGCTAGTCAATAAGACCTGGTATGGTCCTTCCCATCTATCAATAAGACAACCTGAGCGTAGAAAATTTCGTATCATTACATAATCCCCAGGTTCAATGTCATGACAATTACTATCTGGTAAATCAGGAATCACCAACTTCAGATTATCATTTTGATTCCTCAACTGTTTACTCATGTTAATCAAGTACTTTACAGTTACTTCATTGTTACATTTCAAATCATCCTGAGGGTTAATCATGACATGCGGTTGTCGACCAAACAAGATTTCAAAAGGGGACAGATTAAGAGGGGACCTGGGAGTGGTTCTGATACTGTACAATACAATGGGTAAAGCTTCTGGCCATGTCAATCCTGTCTCTGCCATCACTTTACTCAATTTATTTTTAATAGTGCTGTTCACTCTTTCGACCTTCGCACTCGCCTGTGGACGGTACGGAGTGTGCAGCTTGCTATCAATACCCATTAATTTACACATTCCTTGAAAGACATCACCGGTAAAATGGGTACCCCTATCACTTTCAATGATTCTAGGGATACCATATCTACATACAAATTCCTGCACAATTTTCTTAGCTGTAAACATAGCGGTATTTGTAGCTGCTGGAAATGCTTCGACCCAATTCGAGAAAACATCTATACAAACAAGTACATATTTCAAATTTCGACATGGGGGTAATTGAATGAAGTCAATTTGTATTACCTGGAAAGGGCCGCCGGCAGGTGGGATATGGGATGGTTCTGTAGGTATTGCTTTTCCAATATTCTTTCTCAGACAGGTAAGGCATGACATTGTTCTTTTACCCGCATGAGAGGAGAATCCTGGGGCGCACCAGTATGCTCTTACCAATTTGCACATCCCCTCCTTGCCTAGATGAGTCAGCCCGTGAGCTGCTTCAGCCAGACATGGAAGGTATGTCCTGGGGGCCACTGGTTTACCATGTCCATCCGTCCAGAGCCCTGAGGACTCCTGGCCATATCCCTTTGCCTTCCAGACTGCCTTTTCCTGTGTGGAACACAAATTCTGCATCTCACACAACTTCTGTGTGTTGATGGTATTAAATACCATCAGTTGTGTGGTGTCTGTCTGTATGGGGGTAGCAGCTGCTAACTTAGCAGCTTCGTCTGCTCGGCTGTTACCAAGTGATACCGGGTCTTGGCTATATGTATGTGCTTTACATTTGATAACAGCCACTCTGTCGGGTTCCTGTATCGCTGTTAGAAGCCTTTTTATGTGAGTTGCATGCGCTACCGGTGTACCAGCGGCCGTCATGAAGTTTCTGAGACGCCATAGGGCTCCGAAATCATGGACTACCCCGAATGCGTATCTAGAATCGGTGTAGATATTGGCTGACTTACCCTTAGCCAATTCACATGCTCTGGTTAGGGCGACCAGTTCAGCAACCTGGGCTGAGTGAGGTGGGCCTAGCGGTTCCGCTTCTATGGTGTCTTGGTCATCTACGACTGCGTATCCAGTACACAAGTCTCCCGAGTCTGACTGTCTGTGACAACTACCGTCCGTGTAGAACGTGAGTTCTGCATCTTCCAGTGGGTTGTCACTGATGTCAGGCCTTGCGGTAAAATTTTGGGTCAAATATTCCATACAATCATGTGTATCTTCCTTTGTATTGAATCCTCCTTCCCCAGCACTCTCACCTTCCACCCTTTGTGCCTGACCAGGCACACCTGGGAGATATGTTGCAGGATTTAATGCACTGCATCTCCTTATGGTGATGTTTACGGGGGCCATTAGTGCCAATTCCCATCTTGTAAACCTCGCTGATGAGACGTGTCTGGTTTGGGCAGAATTCAATAAGGCTGATACTGCATGTGGCGTATGGATTGTGAGGTTGTGGCCTAGCACGACGTCTTCGCTTTTTGTCACTAGCAATGCTATCGCAGCAACGCTTCGCAAGCATGTGGGGAGGGATCGCGCTACCGTGTCTAGCTGAACGCTGTAGTATGCAACTGGCCTGCTGGCATCACCGTGTTTTTGGGTTAGTACACCTGCTGCGCAACCAGCACTTTCTGTTCCGTATAGTTCAAAGGGTTTCCCATAGTCTGGCATACCTAGTGCTGGCGCCTGCGTTAGGCACTGTTTGAGTCTCTCAAATGCTGTTTCGGATTCGTCTGTATGCGAGATCCTATCAGGTTTGTTTGAGGAGACCATTTCCTGCAAAGGTAACGCCAATATGGAAAACCCTGGGATCCAATTACGGCAATACCCACACATTCCTAAAAACGTCCTGATCTGTTGCTGGGTTTGTGGCAGTGTCATGTCTCTAATTGCTTGGATTCTATCAGCGGTCAGGTGTCTCAGTCCTTGTGTTAGACAGTGTCCCAAATATTTTACCTTAGTTTGGCATAATTGCAATTTGTCTTTGGACACCTTGTGTCCGGTGTCTGAAAGATGAAACAGGAGCTGTTTCGTATCCTTCAGAGATGCTTCCAGTGAATCTGAACACAGTAATAAATCGTCCACATACTGTATCAATACTGATCCACTGTCTGGTTGGAAAGACTGTAAACAATCATGCAAAGCCTGAGAAAATATACTTGGACTATCTATGAAACCTTGGGGCAATCGAGTCCATGTGTATTGGACTCCTCTGTATGTGAATGCAAACAAATATTGGCTGTCAGGGTGCAGAGGTACCGAAAAGAAAGCGGAGCAGAGGTCAATAACAGTGAAAAATTTGGCAGTGGGAGGGATTTGCATTAGGATGACAGCTGGATTTGGCACTACGGGGAACTGACTCTCAACTATTTTGTTAATCCCCCTTAGATCCTGCACTAGCCTGTAACCCCTCCCCCCACTCTTCTTAACAGGGAAGATGGGACTATTGGCAGTGCTGGACGTTCTTACTAAAATGCCCTGTTGTAGCAAGCGCTCTATTACTGGGTAAACTCCTAACTCCACCTCTGGCTTCAGAGGATATTGTGGGATTTTTGGAGCTATCCTACCATCTTTTACTTGTACCACTACTGGAGCTACGTTTGCCATTAATCCAGTGTCCTGTCCGTCTTTTGTCCAAAGTGACTCTGGTATCTGAGATGTCATCTCTTCTATTTGGGATGGATTCCTATTTGTCATAATGGTATGTGACGTTAATTTTGATGGGGAGTCTAACATGTCTCGCACTTCCTGCGCGTGTTTCTCAGGTATGTCCAAGAATACACCTTCAGGAGTACAATAAATGACGCACCCCATTTTACACAGTAAGTCTCTTCCCAGGAGATTGGTTGGTGCCGACGCAGCCAGCAAAAAGGAATGCTTGGTATGCAAAGGCCCTATTGTAATCTCGGCTGGTTTGCTAACAGGGTAGTGCTGGACTACTCCTGTTACTCCCATGGCTGGAATTGTCCTACCAGTGGTTCTCATGCCCACTGTCGAATTTATCACTGACTTGGCCGCCCCTGTGTCTACAAGAAAGTTTAAAGTTTTACCAGCTACATTGATTGCGACCTCGGGTTCACTTTCAAGGTTGGCAATTAATTTTACTGGCTGCAGATTACAGGTATGGCCACACCCCTATTGGGTATGGTGACCTCCCTGAATCCCGCTGGCAGCAACTACTTGTGAGGGAGATAGTTGGGAACTACCAGAGGCATGCCAGTCTCTGTTTGGGGGATATCTTTTTGTTTCCCCTGTATGTGGCTCATAACTCCGTTTCTGCGGACCTTGCTCCCAATGTCGTGTGTCGTGTCGTTGTCTAGGGGTTTGGTATGAGTTTCGTGGATTCTTTACTCTACAATCTCGTGCCATGTGTCCCTGTTTGTGACAAGAATAACAAGTAACCATACTTGACTTACCCACAGGATTTGGTGATACAAACAAAGGCTGCCTTGTGGTCAGAGCCTGTATACTTACTGACATTAATTTGTCACCTTGTTGTTCCCTGTGTCTAGTGATGTTTCTGTCGTGATCAATAGCAGCCTCTCTCAAAGTAGCCACAGACA